>NW_008752190.1:178530-234219 GCF_000715545.1 Opisthorchis viverrini | reverse complement strand
ATAACTGATTACAACTCAAGACAAAGCAAGTAGGAACATAATTTGGTATAACCACCGCTTAGGAAAGCCGTTCACTCGGTGAAATTTTCAAGTACGAGAACAATTTCTTTGCAATGGTCAATAATTGTATTTGATGCATTAAATATTTGCCCAATAACCATTGTAATTGCAAGGTCCATTAGGACCATTTAACTCTTTGAGAAGCATAACGTATATATCAGTCTGGTGGAATTCTCCAGCCACGAGATTATTCCTCAATAAGTTTAGTTCGTATCTTCCCGGAAGCTGCCAATCCGCGGGTTCATTTGTTCTGTCTTTGAGCTGACAACTCGTAACCCTGAGTTGGCCACCAACGAAATCCTTGTTGATTACCTGATAGAAATAGAAATAAGGTTGAAAACCCTTTTTTAGAGTGTTAACTTGACAAAACAGTTCACTCATTCGTAGCTAGCCATAAAATACTCACGTTCTGACAAAAGCTTTGGTCCCAAGGTCCAATGTGAATAAAGTCTAGGAAATGGAAAAATGCACAGATGGATAAATGCAATAGTTTTGTGTTCTGTGCTAGTTGGTTGTTATACACGGTCTTCTTATTTTGCAATATTTTCTCTCAGACATGCGGTTAAACTTAAAACAACAAGGCAATTGTGAGTTTACAGACCTTGGCATGAAAACTTATGCCCTAAAATTCGTTGACTTTTGTCGTCAGATTAAACAGTATTGTGTTTGGAGGCTTGTTCTGATAGTTATTTCCCACGTGTTTTTGAAGTTCACCCAGTTGGCGGAAACAACGGGCTGCTTGAACTAGTGGAGCTCAGTGCAGTGCAACCATGAGCAGTGTGGCTTCACAATGCCACTAGAAAAGTCTATTAATTTTGCGAGTTTGTGCGCTTCTGTGCCAACAACAGGCCACTTTAAGCATACGGTATACCACACATCTCATCAGACCATATTTTTTTTATATACCCAGGGGGTCAAAAGAATAAAGCCCAATATGAGGACTCGTGGGATGTAATATGGCTTTAACTGTTCGGAACATGTAGCAAAAATAATATTTTTGGTGATGATTGCCTCATGTTTTACGGCTCATAAGCAAAGCAGCCGTTGTACAAAAAGATCACTTAACAACTTGGGAAAAATGCTGTGGTTTGCTATCAGGTGAATTGAATTAGATTTTTAGACACTCTTGCCTCCAGGTCGCCCCTGTAATGAGAGAACAGTAAGCTAATTTGAATCACTGTAAGAGTCCTGGTAACAGGAAGAAACAATGTACAGCGACTTGTTATTCATCGCTTTTAATTATTACCAGTGGGTTTGTTTCTAGGGTGGAGTAAAATGTCTTCAGAACGTTAAACAGATTGCTCGATGACTGTTTTTGCATGTGCTCCGGGACCAAACATCTGCAGTTTGAAACGAAAGCAAACAAAATGTTGCGGCTTTGAATATGGGAACACCAACCAGATGATCCACGTTCCTTGTCCGGTAAAACAATCAAACTATACCTCCAGATCCGTCTTCATCCGGTTCTCCTCAGGTAGAGGTGAGGCAGGAATTGATGTCTTTGTTGAGCCTGCGATTGAGGTACCAAAATATAACGTCACTGGACCAGCCGGGTTGATAGTCTGGTAATAGGGATGCATTAGCTTGGACTTTGAACATTCCCACTTTATCAGTTCAACTGTATTCCACCATACCGAGATAGGTGCATGAAGTAAACATGCCATATTTCCAATCCATTGGCCCACGGAAGTGATGCATCTCATCAACTTGCGGTTATTTCCACAGGTATCCAGGAGACTGTGTGGATCCGACCTTTATAAGACACTTTGTACATGGCGCACATACCTCATCCAGTGGTCCACAGAGGCACACGTATCTTCACACCCTGTTAAAGTCTGGTCTCTTTGTGACGGCTGTTAACATTTCCCCATCTTATTGAAAAAATTATCGTGCATATCTTGTGAAGTCGCTAATTTTTTCACATTAGTTGGCACCACTTTCTGCTGACAGACCTCATGCTTGAATATGGATGCGGAATGCCCACAGTGTGTAGTTTCGCTGGAACCTTTAATGCACTACGCATAAACCTTTGATATATTTTCCTTTTCCATTTTACTTGATGATGTTGCTTAGCAAGGTAGAAGGTCTTCTTCACCTTCACTAAGTTGCAGCTTCAAAAAAAAAACAAAATGCCAAATGTTACAAAAAGAACTGGCATAAAATATAACTGATTACAACTCAAGACAAAGCAAGTAGGAACATAATTTGGTATAACCACCGCTTAGGAAAGCCGTTCACTCGGTGAAATTTTCAATTACGAGAACAATTTCTTTGCAATGGTCAATAATTGTATTTGATGCATTAAATATTTGCCCAATAACCATTGTAATTGCAAGGTCATTTAGGACCATTTAACTCTTTGAGAAGCATAACGTATATATCAGTCTGGTGGAATTCTCCAGCCACGAGATTATTCCTCAAAAGTTTAGTTTCGTATCTTCCCGGAAGCTGCCAATCCGCGGGTTCATTTGTTCTGTCTTTGAGCTGACAACTCGTAACCCTGAGTTGGCCACCAACGAAATCCTTGTTGATTACCTGATAGAAATAGAAATAAGGTTGAAAACCCTTTTTTAGAGTGTTAACTTGACAAAACAGTTCACTCATTCGTAGCTAGCCATAAAATACTCACGTTGTGACAAAAGCTTTGGTCCCAAGGTCCAATGTGAATAAAGTCTAGGAAATGGAAAAATGCACAGATGGATAAATGCAATAGTTTTGTGTTCTGTGCTAGTTGGTTGTTATACACGGTCTTCTTATTTTGCAATATTTTCTCTCAGACATGCGGTTAAACTTAAAACAACAAGGCAATTGTGAGTTTACAGACCTTGGCATGAAAACTTATGCCCTAAAATTCGTTGACTTTTGTCGTCAGATTAAACAGTATTGTGTTTGGAGGCTTGTTCTGATAGTTATTTCCCACGTGTTTTTGAAGTTCACCCAGTTGGCGGAAACAACGGGCTGCTTGAACTAGTGGAGCTCAGTGCAGTGCAACCATGAGCAGTGTGGCTTCACAATGCCACTAGAAAAGTCTATTAATTTTGCGAGTTTGTGCGCTTCTGTGCCAACAACAGGCCACTTTAAGCATACGGTATACCACACATCTCATCAGACCATATTTTTTTTATATACCCAGGGGGTCAAAAGAATAAAGCCCAATATGAGGACTCGGGGATGTAATTATGGCTTTAACTGTTCGGAACATGTAGCAAAAATAATATTTTTGGTGATGATTGCCTCATGTTTTACGGCTCATAAGCAAAGCAGCCGTTGTACAAAAAGATCACTTAACAACTTGGGAAAAATGCTGTGGTTTGCTATCAGGTGAATTGAATTAGATTTTTAGACACTCTTGCCTCCAGGTCGCCCCTGTAATGAGAGAACAGTAAGCTAATTTGAATCACTGTAAGAGTCCTGGTAACAGGAAGAAACAATGTACAGCGACTTGTTATTCATCGCTTTTAATTATTACCAGTGGGTTTGTTTCTAGGGTGGAGTAAAATGTCTTCAGAACGTTAAACAGATTGCTCGATGACTGTTTTTGCATGTGCTCCGGGACCAAACATCTGCAGTTTGAAACGAAAGCAAACAAAATGTTGCGGCTTTGAATATGGGAACACCAACCAGATGATCCACGTTCCTTGTCCGGTAAAACAATCAAACTATACCTCCAGATCCGTCTTCATCCGGTTCTCCTCAGGTAGAGGTGAGGCAGGAATTGATGTCTTTGTTGAGCCTGCGATTGAGGTACCAAAATATAACGTCACTGGACCAGCCGGGTTGATAGTCTGGTAATAGGGATGCATTAGCTTGGACTTTGAACATTCCCACTTTATCAGTTCAACTGTATTCCACCATACCGAGATAGGTGCATGAAGTAAACATGCCATATTTCCAATCCATTGGCCCACGGACTCGTAACTAGGGGTGAAAAACACATCCAAGCTGTGTACTACAAGAACAAACATTCCAGACAATGGAGTCTATGGTAACAGGAGAGTCTCCAAAATGCTAATGGCCCTGAGGTTCAATTTATCACTAATTTTTTGAAGCCCTTGTTAAAGCTCACATTTGTGGGTTTGAATACTTGCATTTCATCCAATTAAAGGCTCTGTAACATCTAATGATTACTTAGATTTTTTCCAAGGAAACACGCCTGCTCAGAAGACTGTTTAACCACTCTAATTTCTATTTCGAAATAAAGTTATGCTTGAGCAACCATCAAACCAAAATGGTTTCATTAAACTAAGTAGTAAGACATTCCATCCAAAGTTAGAAAGCAATCGCTTCACAGAGTACTGGTTAGAGAATCTTTTGATGTCTGTAGTCCAAACAGGCCTGCAAGCTTCTGTTGTTAATTCCCTAAATAATCTACTGATGATTAATTTACTTGGGATAAATGCCACAAAACCGCACACCTTTGTTCAGTTAGGGGTGTTTTTCGTTAAGTTTCTTATTACTTACGGCTACAATACAAAAAGTACAGCCCATCTAACGTGAAATACTTACCGTTTCGCAGGCTGCAACATCCTGTAGAAGCCCTTCGGGAACAAATGCCCTCACGATAAGTTCTGTGAAAATTTTAAGTGAATTATTTATATACGATTCGTCAAAATTGACATTGGTGTACTCAATAATATACGAAATTCGACGGAGCGGACTAAGATAGGCAGGTACAAATAAATTCAGCTTTCAGGCAACTCACCAAATTTTTGAGAGTAGATAGGTTTCACGGCGCTAGTCGTAAAATATAGAAATAGTCCAAACATGTCAGCGCCGTTTTCAGACTGGGTGGGTCATTGCTGCTTAAGTAGCCATACTGTGACCTTGAGTTTTGCATTATCTGAATCACTACTTTGGCTGTGCACTAACGAACAAGTTTCGTGATAGGATTTATTAGGTATGCATCCGATCTCAGCAAAGGGTGCCATTACTTGGTAATTTTTTCTTGACTCCATGAAAGTTAAAGGAAATAGTCTTGTCTTTTTCGCTTGAACTCAATGGCGTGTGTGTAGCCACTTTGAAGGTACGTTTTGAACGAATTTTTAGCGCTTGAACAATAGACTGAGTTTTCTATAGGGTAAAACGTTGGTAGCTCAGGTAGCGTAGATGGCCGCTGGCTTGTTCGCTGTGCTGGGCAATTCGACTGCAAACGTTCCATCACTAATGGAGGTAACATCGTTTGTGCGTTACGCACATCTACGCTCCCCAATAACGAGGATGTCACCTCGAATGGGGATCAAACGTCTGGAATTAAATAGCCGCGCTCAGCGAAAACAACGGCAGGCTAAGAGTAGCATCGTCATCTAATGCAGATGATGACATATTCATAGATTAGGGACTTTTATCGCGTCCACACAAGATATACTTTTGATCAAGCCATACAAAAATGAGTTTGCTTGCGTACCTGTTCCCATATTTTTATGAAAATAACCAAAAAGTTCGAACGTTTGAAAATAGGTTAGCCATATCTAAAATGTTGAAGCAATAGATCCAAACACAGCTGAACACAAAGCTTTCTGAGGTTCTTCCGAATGAAAAATGTGAACAAGTGAAGGATAATCTTCGTAACAAAACAGAACGATGCACACCACATGCTTCATTCCTCCTTTGCGCATTTGCGGGTTAAACCAACCTACTTTGTTTGTACTTCAAGCAAGCAAATCGTTTTTTGTATATTTTTACTTTTCAACATATTGATGCCTAGATTTTGATCAAGCCATAGTCGATCTGGTAGCACTTGACTCTGCTGTAGTTGACTACCTGATTTCTACTGATTCCGCAGTGCACTGTGAACGGAATGCACATCCACCCGTGGAAGAACTTCTGTTCTCGTAACACACAGGATGCACGCAGGATACGTGCACACCGGATGCCTAGCCTTGCTTTTAGCAAACATTTCAGAAGTTTATCGAAAGCAATATCAAACCCAAGTCACGCGATGCCCACTAAAAACATGTTGTTATTTATTTAGTGGACCGGTCTTTGGTTAGAAACTGGTTGCATAGATAATCGTTTTAAGCCTGTTCTGTCCGCCTATAATGATCCGAGGGTTACTTTGAAGCTGATCTGACTTAATTGATCGTTTTGTATGCCATGTACACTGTACAGAACAAAGCGTATAATCTTAAATCACCCGAAGCCTTGTTGTTTAATTTGATGCGTGGATCACATTATTTTGCTGGTCAACAAAGCATTACCAGAATTATCAAACACCATGCTAATGAATATTCAGGGTACCTGTTCAGCAGTTTTTTCCTGAAGACAAAAGAGTAGATAAAAGAAAAGCGACTATCCATATTGAGAACAAAGTAACAAGTAAATTTTGAAGCGGATGTGTACGGCATTTTTTATCCATCCAACCCCTAACCAACCAGCAGTATCCCGTTTCATATGGTCGGTTTCATCAGTCCAGCTCTCGTGACTGCCTTAGTTACAACGTTTTATCAAATCATCATCATCATTCCTTTCAGATTTCCCTTCCACCGTCACTCCACTCCTCGTTACAATGACTGTATTGTATCGAAGATTCTGTCCTCAAGCGGCAAATTGAACCTGTAAGATACACGCACTTTGAAGTCTTTCTATGTAGCCACTCCTCATTTGTTGTGCTTCAGACACATGGTGCACTAATCTATGCTTCATGATGTGCTCCTTACAGAATTTTAGGCTTGTATGTACTGTTTATTACAACTTACACAGACACACAACCTAAATCCCGTGCGTTACCTTTCAAGGCAAGTTTACCACGTTAAACAGGTTGTCGTGATATTACTTGAGATCATATTGTTCACAGAGACACATGGTTGTGCCCTTGCACACTGCAAAGCACATGATATCTGTCACATGGATCATCGCATTAATTTTACTTGTATCAAATTTTAAGCCTGATCAACATAACTGACTTGTTCTCCCGGTTCTCGAGTTCACTTGTGTGGCGGAAACATTGGTTTGTCAGGTGCTAATCAACTGATCAAGATGAACAATGCCAAGTCTAGTTGGCATACCCATCAGTAATGATGATATAGAATGATATAACAAACTACAGCAAACCTCTGGCCATTGTCTATTTCCCTTTGTTGGTTTATCTAACAAGTTTTACAGTTTTCGTTGGAGACGGATTGGTTCACTGAATAGTTGGGTGCGAGAACACATGTTTTACTCCTAGGTTCCCACTCAGTCTTATCACAGTACGTCGTTTTGTTTCAGTGTCAAACCTTGTGTAAGCCTTGTGTATTTTGCAATTTTGTTTCCTTAATAATAAACAATCGGGTTATTAGTTTACCGAACGGGTCAACGTTTTGCGCTCTAATAGTCTTGCACACTGACTCTATCTGTCGAGTCTTACCGTCCTGTGGTTATAGATGCAAACACACGTGTTTAAAACACAATCCTTTAAGTTCAGGGAGAGTGAATTTCAAGAACTATTTTCAGCAAGCCAGTTATGAAGAAAAATTACTGATGTGCCAAACGGTGACTTGATATGACCGAGTAGGACCACGGATGATGTGGACGTCCGTCTGATTGTTGGCCAGGATGGTTCGTTTGACAACTTTTCGTCACCATGATTGGGGGCATCTTCGGGGCTTCGTTATGCAGACAATTCTCTCTGAGTATATATAACTTTCGGAGGATAGTTAACAACTGTAACCTGACGGGCTTTGTGGGGATTCACGTATTGCTTCTACGTTTTTTGGTTTTCTCTTTTCTGATTATCTTGCATCCGATTAATTTCAGTAGTTTTATGCATCCATCCGCTTGATGCATGTTTTTTTCATTGCCAGTATACTCCAGTAGTTTGCGGGGTCGATGAGCCACCTATCCTTAAGGAGTATCTTGATTTGATTTGATTGAATCGTGTGTCACTTCGATTGTCATAGCTATGGACCAGTTTGTAAGGTACTGCCTCTTGCACAGCCCATTTGTTGTTCTGACCCATAAATGTGAGTACAGGAGCCAGAAGATAACAGACCAATAAGTAGAATCACTTGAACAATAAAACCGCTATCGGAAAAAATCACTTTCCCAAGTGCTCTAACTGAACGACATACCGACCTAACTAACACTACGACATGGTAGTGATAATGCCGCCTCGATTGCTGATAGAAGCTTGGAGCTCAGGGAGCAAATGAGAGATAATCCTTGCTGACTGATCATTCTAGCAACTTTGAAATTGGTCCAATATATCTCACCTGGTTGTGAAAGGGTACATGAAACAGGACTTCCTATGAAGCACACGCCAGGACATTTAGAATCTCAAAACTAATCCTAATGTGATTCCAGGACCTACTAGGGCTCGGCGAATTGACACTTGTGTTTTGTACCGATACTTTATGACAGCTTTTTTGCCTTCCTAACAGGCTTCCTACATTTCTATGGAACCTAGATGCATACATCTACGGCGCTTTCGTCCCTTTGTCACAAGCTTCATTTTTTCATGCACACCCGTGAGGTCCATCGATTGTGACCATTGACTGGGCAATTCATTCTACCTGTGTCTGTCAACCATGCCAGACACTGAGAGCTGCGCACTGATGACCATAGGTTTCATACACCATCTCCATTAGCTGACACCACCTGTGGTTCAAATTCGTGGAGACCTTGGTTGTCGAATCAACTTAGTTGCGCAGTTCGGGCTTCTATGCTTTACATCAAATTCATAGGCTTATCGGCGAATGGACATTTGAAACCGAGCTTTGCCACATTGTGCACTCGGTTGGCTAGGCATTTTCGGGTTTATCTTTGAAAGTGACGGAAACCGCACCCCTGAGTGCTTAATAATCGGATATCGTGAAACCGTCGTAAGTTATGTGCGAACTCAACGGAATGTGACTGCGTTAGAAGGACGCGAGTTGACACTGTCCCAAGAAGTCGTGTGAAGATATATGAAGGAGGACTGAACTAAACAGTATAGGATAAACGTGCAGACTACCGGTCGGAAGTGCGTTGCCGAGCATCTGGGCAAATTACGAAGAAAAAGGTTAACTCTGACATACCTGCTGAGACCATGAAAGGAAAGGATTACTAAATCAACCATCCGACCAAAGTATTTTCAACTATTCAAACCTGTCTTTTGTTCTAAATATTTCGGGTGCAATTCATCCACTTGCTAGAACAAAACGTTCCCTTCTCTGATGAATTCACATAATTGAGTTATTGGCTATTTATTTGGCTATCCCACCATTCCCATATCTAGCTGTTTGCTGGTCAATAAATGATCTTGAATGCTGCTCCATGATGCAGGGTAATTAAAGCCCCAACGAAACAGTTGTACCAGAGGATGGAGACACAAATCGCTCCAGATTAGTATGAGGCCTGTGCATTTTCATGTTCCCAATTTAATCCAAATTATCCTGCTTCTTTAGGTTGGACGTCAACAGTGATGGTTACTTTAATGATGAGTTTTTAAAAATTGACTGGAGCGTAAAAATTCGATTGCTTAATAATCGGAAACAATTGAACCCTGATAGGTTATACGGATAGCAACGTAATCATACCTATCCGTAATTAGGCGAGGACGACCTCAAGTAACCATCAGTAGTTGTACGAGTGTCCTACTTGTTAATTCATGACTGAGGCAAATTATCTGTTTTTATGTTAAACCCGAAGCTAATCAAAGAAGTGAAGTTTGAGCATGAGCTTCGTTAGATAACAAGTTAAAACGTATTAGCGGGGCATTCGATGCATGAGAGTTACGTTAACCCATACACTGTTATCTCCAACTGACATGATAGTCACTAAGGCTGGAAGATTGCATTGCTTAGACTACCATGCGCATTCCGATTATCTTTGATAAAACACACCCCGAAGCCTTCATGGCTTACGCAGAGTCGATTATCACGATGGTGTAGACAACAAACAGTTTAGTTCATGTTGTCGGAACTTTGCCGAGGAATATTGATTGAAAACCATTTGAAAATGAATCTAGCACTATATTTTACCAACGACATGGACAAAGACTTACCGAAAGAATGACTTCATGCTCAATAATTGTGGATCACAGTTGCAGTATCTCACTCTACATTTTGGCCAAAACCGACGCAGGAACCAGGTGGCTGATACGTTTCTTCCAGTATCGGTGTGCTTAGAAGATGACCTTAGAAACTATTGAGGGCATAAGTTGCCACCAGGCAAACACAGCGCAGTGGTGCACGGATCAAAACACCCTGGTTAATTCCCTGTCGATCGCTATGTATTCGGTTTGTGTGCAAGATGTGTTTAAGATCACTTCAAGTGAGCCATTCGCTCCCTGTATTCAATAGCAAATATTTTTCGTTACAAACTGCGTACATGCGTACATGCTGCTACGTAAAGAAAATATCTAATCTCAGCCCACTCGGTCTTCTCTGTAATACAGCGGCTTTCTTAAAGTAGTATTCTAAATAAGTAACATGTTACCTGCTGTTGGTTGATTAGGTGATCTTTAATATGTTCACCAAGCGCAGCAAGCGGCTTGCAGACGCCTTTTCGCAGGTGATATTTTTTGACTGGCAGCGAAACGTTTGAACGCTAAATGTGGAGCTTTGCGGACATACCAATGGCCACCTGATTAATCACCAGTAAGGTTACGGGAACTATGGACTATTAAACGTGACTGCGCAATTCGCTGATTTCAAATTTACATCACTCTTGTTTGAACACCGCATTCTATCTTGGAGCAGCTGTTCTTGTTGGTGTATCCCATAAATCACGCAACCACCTGCAGCTAATCAAAGATTGTCCAGCAGACATCAAACACTCCTTAAGGCATCTGACTAGGAAGTTCTGGAAGACATCAAGCAATCGGTACATCCAAGACATTTATCGGTTGGGCTTTCAGACAGTCAGGCAACCCAGTAGCACATGCATGAAAAGATTCGCCTGTGTAGACGCGATAATTCAGGTGCATCCAGCGCGCGTTGGAACAATAATTGGATTATGTTCACCTCGTATTCCAGATGCCCGATGTTCAACACCTGACACGCTCAGGAGTGCGTCCAGAAGACGATCTCTAATAAGAGAGAAAATCGAGCCAAGTGCTTATACCTTTGGTGTGGACTTACAAGGATGATTACCTCCGGGCTAGAGCAGCGTGCTCCATTTGAGGATGATGTCAATGTAAACGTTCCGGACGCTTCCTGATATAAGCAACTCATGCGGTAGCTACCGTGAAAGTGTCACAACGCACAACATCTCAGCGGAAAAACACATAACCAACCACTTATTTTACAGCAGAGCAACTAGGGCACACTGAACAGAGTGAGGAAAACATATGGAAAGGCGACAGTCTAACGTCATTTTGAGGATAGCAAGTTCTCTACTGTAATGAAACCTTAGCACAAGAATGGCCAGGTTTGATGGGAAAATACTAAACCGACCAAAGGTGTCAACGGTTTTGGTGAATTAGACTGCATGGAACTTGTGGTCACGTAATCAGCACTCAGTTACTCATATGTTAACGATTCTGTTGTCTGTCGATGGACTGAGAAATCTTCGGAGATTTACGCATATTAGCACTTTAGGTCCAACTGGCATAAAAACTTTCAGAATATTATTGTAAAATTTAGAAATTTCATTTGGTTATAGGAACGCAGGGGCATTTTTCAAAACAAAGGAAAGGAANAGGTTGGACGTCAACAGTGATGGTTACTTTAATGATGAGTTTTTAAAAATTGACTGGAGCGTAAAAATTCGATTGCTTAATAATCGGAAACAATTGAACCCTGTTATACGGATAGGATAGCAACGTAATCATACCTATCCGTAATTAGGCGAGGACGACCTCAAGTAACCATCAGTAGTTGTACGAGTGTCCTACTTGTTAATTCATGACTGAGGCAAATTATCTGTTTTTATGTTAAACCCGAAGCTAATCAAAGAAGTGAAGTTTGAGCATGAGCTTCGTTAGATAACAAGTTAAAACGTATTAGCGGGGCATTCGATGCATGAGAGTTACGTTAACCCATACACTGTTATCTCCAACTGACATGATAGTCACTAAGGCTGGAAGATTGCATTGCTTAGACTACCATGCGCATTCCGATTATCTTTGATAAAACACACCCCGAAGCCTTCATGGCTTACGCAGAGTCGATTATCACGATGGTGTAGACAACAAACAGTTTAGTTCATGTTGTCGGAACTTTGCCGAGGAATATTGATTGAAAACCATTTGAAAATGAATCTAGCACTATATTTTACCAACGACATGGACAAAGACTTACCGAAAGAATGACTTCATGCTCAATAATTGTGGATCACAGTTGCAGTATCTCACTCTACATTTTGGCCAAAACCGACGCAGGAACCAGGTGGCTGATACGTTTCTTCCAGTATCGGTGTGCTTAGAAGATGACCTTAGAAACTATTGAGGGCATAAGTTGCCACCAGGCAAACACAGCGCAGTGGTGCACGGATCAAAACACCCTGGTTAATTCCCTGTCGATCGCTATGTATTCGGTTTGTGTGCAAGATGTGTTTAAGATCACTTCAAGTGAGCCATTCGCTCCCTGTATTCAATAGCAAATATTTTTCGTTACAAACTGCGTACATGCGTACATGCTGCTACGTAAAGAAAATATCTAATCTCAGCCCACTCGGTCTTCTCTGTAATACAGCGGCTTTCTTAAAGTAGTATTCTAAATAAGTAACATGTTACCTGCTGTTGGTTGATTAGGTGATCTTTAATATGTTCACCAAGCGCAGCAAGCGGCTTGCAGACGCCTTTTCGCAGGTGATATTTTTTGACTGGCAGCGAAACGTTTGAACGCTAAATGTGGAGCTTTGCGGACATACCAATGGCCACCTGATTAATCACCAGTAAGGTTACGGGAACTATGGACTATTAAACGTGACTGCGCAATTCGCTGATTTCAAATTTACATCACTCTTGTTTGAACACCGCATTCTATCTTGGAGCAGCTGTTCTTGTTGGTGTATCCCATAAATCACGCAACCACCTGCAGCTAATCAAAGATTGTCCAGCAGACATCAAACACTCCTTAAGGCATCTGACTAGGAAGTTCTGGAAGACATCAAGCAATCGGTACATCCAAGACATTTATCGGCTGGGCTTTCAGACAGTCAGGCAACCCAGTCGCACATGCATGAAAAGATTCGCCTGTGTAGACGCGATAATTCAGGTGCATCCAGCGCGCGTTGGAACAATAGTTGGATCATGTTCACCTCGCATTCCAGATGCCCGATGTTCAACACCTGACACGCTCAGGAGTGCGTCCAGAAGACGATCTCCAATAAGAGAGAAAATCGAGCCAACTGCTTGTACCTTTGGTGTGGACTTACAAGGATGATTACCTCCGGGCTAGAGCAGCGTGCTCCATTTGAGGATGATGTCAATGTAAACGTTCCGGACGCTTCCTGATATAAGCAACTCATGCGGTAGCTACCGTGAAAGTGTCACAACGCACAACATCTCAGCGGAAAAACACATAACCAACCACTTATTTTTACAGCAGAGCAACTAGGGCACACTAAACAGAGTGAGGAAAACATATGGGAAGGCGACAGTCTAACGTCATTTTGAGGATAGCAAGTTCTCTACTGTAATGAAACCTTAGCACAAGAATGGCCAAGTTTGATGGAAAAATACTAAACCGACCAAAGGTGTAAACGATTTTGGTGAATTAGACTGCATGGAACTTGTGGTCACGTAATCAGCACTCAGGTACTCATATGTTACCGATTCTGTTGTATTCACTGTGATAGATCCAAAACTTAATGCCGCTTTTTCCCGCCCCATACGGACGCCCATGATGAGGTGCGCCAGGTTGCTAACAGTATGGATGGCTCTAGACAGTTCAAGTTAAATTTCGCCCGGTATTTGAAGTCCACATATGGCACTAGTTTGTTAGACGACTGATATTCGTAGTAGTAACGAGGTGTTGCTGCAATCGTATGTACGCGATTTTTTAACGATTTTACGGGTTGATCTCTGAATCCCAAATGTGCCCAAAGGTAAAATAGTCCTAGTTGAAATACTTTTACGGAGTGACATTTATATATCTGGAAGGCTTTGTGTAGCTAGTTCATGTCAAATTTTGATCTCACGTTCACTATAAAGTGATATTTCCCTTCTCGGCTGTTGTTAGCTACGTAGGGCAAATTTTGAAATTTGTTTTTCTTTGCGATACCGCAGATTATTTAAAATTGAACTGCTGAACTCATGACCGGTTAGGTCAACTTTGATGCGTTGGCCGAACGTGACGGCAAGGTTGCAACCGTTTCATCACCTACTGGGAAGACAATATCAAGCGCTGTGTTGAGTACTGTTGGGGAAGTGTTCACAAGATGACTGTCAAGCCCAGCAGGAATCTGATTCTATCGGTCCTTTTCCTGTCCTGGCGGTTTTTTCCGGTGATGTATCTGCAAATCCTTTAACCAGCTGCAGCGTGTTTCAAATGTCCACGGAGTTATCCAGATAGGATGCCCTGACAACTATCAGTCGATCAACACAACCAGTGCAGTTATTGGCTCATGGTTTGAAGTGCCCCGTAAACCAATCACATTGTTCAGACATAAAAGGTTTCTTTTTTTCTTGTATAATATTTCACCTGCTTTTAGACTGTGCCGGTGAAATGCACGTGAAGCACCCGCCGCGTGTGATAGACTTCTTGGGTAGAGATCCTGAAGTGCCCAAAGATATGTACTGTTGAATACGCTGAATTAGGATCACAACGGTTCCCGGCGCTTCACACCAGCCCTTTCCTCACCAGACCACATGCAATAAATGTTGTAAAATCTCATCATATTCCTCCACATTCATTTATAGCGTAGTGATTCATGTTTTATCTTCAATTGCGATAATTTTGGGTACCCATTTTTTCACCCATTTTACCTATTTTCTGACGGCTTCTGGATAGCTTCGCATACTGAAATGCCTTCTGAAATGCAAGCAGTTTGATAGCTTATGGAAAATGACGGGCAGCAAGGGAAGCGATTTCGGAGAGTTCGGATGTGAGGTAATATCGCGTGAATTTCATATAAACAACCAAGAATTCAACAAATTTCTGTTTACATTCTTCTTGTTTAAAGTGTCTTGCTTGTGACCTTGTGCAAATACCTTGATTAGCCCACAACAAACGGGGGCAAAAACTGTACTCGAATTTGTCTCTCATAAAGCTCATCAGCATTATGTATTGTTTCCCGTGACGGGCTTTGAACTCCAAACATCGCAAACGCGAGTTGAGCGTGCTTCCACTAATGTACCAGCGCCTGCCAGACAACTGAATTCTCACGTCTGGACAGACGAAATTGTTCCAATTTCAAAGATGTGACTAAATCGCCGAAACCTTGGAAGCTTACGCAGTAATTGTGTTAGTTTTTCTGACTATCTGACTTGCCTGTCAGGATTTTGTAGTTGGGTACAAACCCGGAGGCCTGAAGCCTGATGGAAAAATCCCATGGCATCCTCTATGGGAAACATAAAGTTTCCAAATATCCCCACCAAGAAAACAATTACGAGGATTTATACTTTCCAAAATATGGAAGTTCACGCATATTTCGAGTACGATGGACCTACTGGAATCAGAAAAGAAAGGTAAGTAGTAATGCTATTAGTAAGCTAAGCATTTTTCATGGCTAAATTAAGCTATCAGAGAGTGAATTTGGACTGTGGGAAAAGCGGTGTTTATTGTGACTTGTGTTTAGCGATTCACATGTTTTCCGCTTTTTGTAGGGATTAGACTGCGGATCCCTAAGCAGGTAGTCCTTCTGTCCATATCAATTGAGTTCCGTTAAGCCGCAATAACAGCTATTACCAGTGCGCGTTCTGTTCAACTCTGAAAATGTTCACTGGTGTCACAGAATTGTGTGAAGCAGTGGAGCCACTAGCATTAGCGGACACAGGGCGTCAAATGATGAATGAAGGTAGTAAGAGAGCTTGCTGATATCAAATCCAACCGAGCCGGAGATCACATATGAATAACCAATCAAGATACGCGAAAATATGGTCTGACAAGCCAGTTTCATATTCGAATAATCTCTCAAGAATATTCTGTTTAGTAAATCAGTCATTTTTGAATTTAATGATACATGATTCCAGGGTCACTCTCTTGGCTAACCGCAGAGATATTTTTCAAGTGGTTAGCGAGATGGTCAGTGGTTAGCTACTCATTTTTTGTCTCTTGACTGGCGATTGATTCGGTTTGGTAAAAAATCTACCTTAATAGGGTTTTACACGTCTTTAATTTTATGAACCCATTGTGTCGTCTGAAAGGACTTATCGGGACCCATGCCCATTGATAAATTGTCAGATTGGCGATAAACAGAAATCTCCGAATTGATTTGTTCATTGGAATAGCAGTGAGGAAATTTTGCTTCAGATTTTCTGCCAAGAAATGCAAATGAATAACTTCGGCTTAAAAGCTGCAATATTACACTGCGGATTAACAACCTGTTCCTTAACAGTAGGTATCAGACCAGACTAGGTTTGTTTTTGTGTTACGGGGTTCAACACCGCATATCACAAGTCGCGTTTTCTTGTACAGATTTCCCACCACATCACGACGTATAAAATATTAAAAACGATAGGAACGTCTGCCCAATCTACTGAATACAACAGATTCACAGTTATTGCTTGATTGCCAGTTGGTTTCCTTGACAGCTTGCCTTTTATTCTTTTCCTACAAGCACCGATGATTCACCGAAAGTCGATTGGTCAACGATGGATGTTACACCTTGCCTATGGCATGTGTAACCTAAATCTACTTCTGCTACACCATTACGTTTCGCCAAATACAGAGAAGGGTGACACCCAATTCAAGCTTTGCTAACCCAGAAGGATCCTCCGTATTTTTTCCACTGGCCAGTCACATTCTCACTACTAGAATGATAAGCCAGACAAGATTCATAAGTTTCAACGACTGTATGTAGAGAAAGGTGTAACCCAATTCAAGCTTTGCTAACCCAAAAGGATCCTCCGTAACTTTTCCACTAGCCAGTCACATTCTCACCATTAAAATGATAAGCCAAACAAGATTCATAAGTTTCAACGACTGTATGACATCATCTTCCACCATGGAAATCCACCAGATATTCTTGCACCTAAATATATACCCATAATACGCTTCTCAGAAAAGGCGCATCCTTCCAGTTTTTTAACCAGTGTTAGTGGAAAATCCCCCGCGAAATCGCCGGACCAACCCTATCTGATCAGTCTGAAATCTCCACAAAATACCCTGATTTTCTCACACTACCAACAATCTGTAAGTAGCTCAGTGGAAGAATAGATATCACCTGATGCGTGAAACTCCCATTTGGGAGGTTGATGCGCGAGGAGCCAGTCAACACGTGAGACCGCGTGATGTGGATCCCGTGACTGAAGGTTGAGCGGTGCTATACACTGTCCAATTGCGAGTCAATTACACTGATGATCAGCCACTCGTATGCTGTGTTCAGACTACCAGCTAGGAGGTCACGGGTTCGAGACTTTCCGGAGTTTCGTGCGATGCGCACTGCTTGATAAAACAGCTGTAGTGCTTCTCAGCTTTTCAGCTTGAAATGGCGTCATTTGAAGGACAAAAGCTTCACAAAAACCGAATCTCCTCACACTATCAACATGTCAGACCAGTGTTTGACAACGTTCCAATGGTGCTCTTTGTTGCGTTGTGAACTGGCATGCCGGGGTATCTTAACCAAAATAAGGTGGGAAGATGTGGTGCATGCTGAAGGATTATGACATCGGGTGTTTTGATTGTGTTGAATACTTCTCGATAATTCTCCTTAGGACAAAGTGTAAACCGGAACAATTTTTCATAAGCTGGGTAGTAACCATGGGCTCAATATGCCGTGCACTGAAACTCACTTCTCAGATTCGGTTTGTGCGCACATATGAATGAGCGCGATACAAAACTTACAAGTTTTCTGCTAATACAAATGGACGAGATGGAGCAGATTGTGAAATTTTGTTAATTTCAACCTCGTGAGATATTGTTGTTAAATCTCCGGAATCTGTTTTTGTTAGTGTCCTGTTTGTCTTGTTTCCTGTGTTTGCTGTCGAAGGAACCAGCCAAACGTTCTGACAATTACCCTGTCCACAAACTTGATTCTGTCTCCATACCAAACAAATAATAAAACCCACCCACGGAGTAGTTGTCACAACGTCTTTAATCATACGGTTCGCTTTGCGGTGGAAGATGTACCAAACAGGATACAGATGTCTAATCTCTGCTAGGAATTTCAGAGTGAACCAACGCTACTATCTTTCAACTGTGATACCAACGTCGAAGTATGCTACTCCGACACATAGGCTTTGTCAGGCGTTTTACACAATGGGTCGCACGTTAATTCAAATCGACAGGGCCATATGCTTTCATCCAATTTCGCCTATGTTTTGCCACGTCAAACGGAAATATCAGTCCCTCAGATAGTCGGCTCTTGTCTTACTGCATCAGAATAACCACCAGTGAAGAGTATGTTAAGTCACTCCTTTTTCGTTTGCTGATGTATTTGATTCCGGCATGATTTCCAAAAAGTGTTGCGTAAATTATGGTTTCTACACGTTATTTCCTACAATGTTTTAGAATTTCGCTTCGTTCGTTAACACAGCTGTCTCACTTTAATGAGTTAAGCGTGTATCTTTAATCTCTTTAAACCATAAAACCTGTGCGCCTCACATAATATGGGCTCGAACATACTCTGTAAAGAAGGCGGACTTAGATATTGGACAGCAAGCGTGGCGCTAGGAACGGGCAAAGAGACAGAAACCAACACTTGAGAGTGTGAAGAGGGATGTTTCAGCGTTAGTCTGTTATCGCTTATATGACCTGTTCATACATTCAGTAAGGCAACGCGGCTGATGGCAGCGTGCGACGAACGATACGAAATCAGGTCACTTGAAGTTGCGTACCCCTGGGTACAAGTAAACTTGAGTATTGGTAAGAGGTCAGGTCCCAGAGAAGGGAACATTGAGGGTCCTCATCCCAAGCTCCTAACTCGAAAGATCTTACAACAAATAAATACCAACAAGGTTTTACCGGTTGGCTGTACGCTTAATGCCGTTTGGTGAGTTCCGCTCCACGAAGATTCCTTGGAGGATTGCGTCTCAGCCAAAACTATACCTTTAAACTTAGTTCAAACATCATTTGCGTGACTATAAGAAACGTTGAGCAGTTTATTCGTACAGAGCTATTGTCGTACCGTGGGGATGGTAGCGTGGTACGTACTTACGCCGCACATATCGAATCGGTCGCATCAGGCAGGTGGTTGTGGGATGGTGAGATAAATATAAGCAAGTAAATCTATCTACTAGGTTCAGCTTCATCATCAAGGCCAACAGTTGACCAGTAGTAGAAATCGGCGCAGAGTATCATACAAGCAAGAAAAGGGTGCAAATATTAGGCGCTTTGAGGTCTTACCACAAAAGTCCATGTATTCGTGAAAAGCACCAAGTACCCACACGTTCCAACACCACTAAAATAAGCCTATTTTAGCAAAATGTCATCAGCCATCAGAGTTTTTGTGAACTTCAGCTACACAAATAAAGCACACAACAACAAACGAACGGTAACCATGCAGTTTGCTTTGGAAGTGGCAGCAAGCTCACCAGTCACATTGCTTGCTTCACACAAACGGGAAGGATTATGAGCACGTAAAAACAGAATCCCGTGAACGCAAGCGAACAAGGGTCGAATAAACAAAATCATTCAAACTGACTGGAGTGGCGCTTATTTACGGAGAGTGGCGTTCCATATTCACGGCTTTGGAATAGCGCACACAAATATACTATTGCGAGGATGTATTTAACACGATATCAGTAACCCGAGATCAATGATAACTACGCAGTGGAACACATGCACAAACGGAACAACTACTTTTGAAAGGCCACCAAATTAGGGCATTTATTTCGTTAAAGCCAATAAGGTAACAATCTAGAGGCCAGACTACCAAATTTGTGCGAAGACGCGTAATGCAAGGTTGACTGCATTAAATTAATGATCAGGGAACTGCATTCATGAGTTCAAAAATTTCATTGTACGTACACGAGTAAAATGCTGAGCAAGCCGTTAACATGTATGCGTGGGTGTAGTGATGAGATTTGCCCGTATACTGACTTTGATGGTTCATTCATTGAGATAAAATTCATTCTAACTGGGCAGCGCTACATTCCAAACAATTCATGCAAATTCTTCATTTATTTATGTACTATTTATCCATTTATCTATTTATTCATTCTTTATTTCTTGTACGGGACACGGTGAAGACGCCCTCTTGGTGGGATTATCAACTCACCAGGGGTTTATTAAAAAATAGACGGATGTAGAACAATACTATCCAATGTTGTCTAGGTAGGCAAATCGCAACATTGCCAAGAAGATTAATCAAACTGAACTGCTTGAAGGTAATGTAATAACCAATATAATCATTCCATCCAGATAGGGGCTTTGAGTGCCATAACCAGAATTACTTATGCAAACACATTTGGGAGAATTCTAAGAATGAGACCAAACCATTCCTATCATTTTCTAAACTGGGGCACCCTTTTAGTTCTTAAGGTTGTCTTATGTGCACGCTGAATATATTCTAAATAAAACCTACTTTTTTCATTACTGTCATTTAGGCACATGCGATTAACATATCTATCAAAAAGAATTACCTTCAAATTAGAAGAAATTGTGCGCAAAAATTAGAAATCTAATTAGATCAAGGCTTATCCCACTTGGTAGATATAGCGGCAACATAATTGCCACACTCCCTGTCATTTTTTTTGTGGGCGTAACACCAATGGATATAAGTGTGCGCAGAACAAGGATGGCAATTATGAGGTACACTTTTGTTTAACCTTTTAACTGAATCACGGTAACCTGGAAGGCGAGTCACTTTAGAGTCTATCTTAATTATTAGCTGCCATTTATTATGTTTTGTCCTTCCATATTAAAGTGCCCTTAGGTATCGAGTAACTTCTCGAACCGTTTATTCATCCATATCGTTCGTCTCCTTTGACAAAATATCTGGAATTCTCCGTTGAATATTACGAATCATTGGCTTTTTTGTGTAGTTTTATGCACGTGACCGCATATTTTCCTTTGTTTCACGACAGAAGACGTTCCCAAGTTGCATGCTTCATATTCTATGCTGTACTTAGTGGATTTCCTCGGAAGCACTTGTCATCTACAAAGTTTGACAATAACAGATTTCCGACCGGGCATTGTCAATCACTAGTAATATTGCTTGTAAAACGTGTGGAGGCATAGTGGACGTCTGTAGTACCGGAACATTGTTCCGAACATCTCTAAGGCAGCCATTGCTAAAGGCTGTGGGAGTAGAATAAATTTACGATTTCATGAATACAAACTTCACCACATGAATAAGTTGGAATAATTTGATTTAATGGGTCGTGAACGCCGAACTAAACTAGATGCTTTTTTGGGCTTCCTTATGTTGATGTTGTATTCATACTTGTAGCTCAATTGTAGCTATTGTTGTTATACTTGGATTAAAATAATCATGCACAGATTATGTCGTAGGTGATTTAAAGGAAGGCAGGTTTATAACACTTTCCTTGATCCCTACAGATGTCTCCATGAGTTGCTGTTTGGAAAATGGCAGCATTGAACTTCCAGCCGGCGGGACACAAACAAACATTAATCTACCGAGAGGTACGATCTCTTGACCTTTGGAACATAAAGTAGATCACTATGAACAGGATGCAGGGTTTCCACTATCTTGTGAATCAGAAAGTTTGGTCTGAGGGTCGAATTGTCCCAAGGATAAAATCAGGCAATTGAAACTTTCCTTGATCCAGATGTCTCCATGAGTTGCTGTTTGGAAAATGGCAGCATTGAACTTCCAGCCGGCGGGACACAAACAAACATTAATCTACCGAGAGGTACGATCTCTTGACCTTTGGAACATAAAGTAGATCACTATGAACAGGATGCAGGGTTTCCACTATCTTGTGAATCAGAAAGTTTGGTCTGAGGGTCGAATTGTCCCAAGGATAAAATGAGGCAATTGAAACTTTCCCGCTTAGTGCACATTACACACGCTGTTCGCAACACTTACCACTGTGAGGTTTTTCGCTCTTAAGTGAGAAACAGTCAGTGGATAACGGGAAGCATTCAGTATTTCTATGCAGCTGAATAGCGTGGGATACATCAAGACAGTCGTCAAAGAAAAACCAGAGCTCAACTAAAACATAAAACTTCTTATATGGTAATAAAACGTTTTGTTTTCACCCGAACGCATTGGGGGTCTTCTCGAAAAATATACCGAGATTTCAAAGCAATCACCAAAAGATGCAAGGTACGAAGCCAACGTAGATAACCCTTTTGAGAAGCCCAGACTTTGGCCGATGGGGAATGCTCTGACAAGTGGTTAAATCAATGAATAGCAATTGGGTTTGTCCCACAGGCAATATAGATACGCACAACTCCGGGCTTCAAATAATCTAGACGAAGAGACTCCAGAGTTGTTCTGGACGCAGTGGTTTATGTTTGGTAACTCGCGGAATAAACGTGAGCAGCATAAAGCGGAACACGCAGGCACCAATGTAACCGAAGACTCGTGGAAGACAGTTGTTTGTCCAAAAAGTGCTATCCGATTCAGCGTTCTAGCAGGATTCGTGCATATAGTCCTTCACAGCTTGATCACAGCTTGTATACTGATATAGATGATTTAGTCGCATGTCGGACAACTCTGAAATATCCTCCAAAGTTCGGGCTACAACAGCAGGTCAGCAGACGGACAAACACGTAGACCTGGTCTTACTATGCCGGACTATATCTCCCCGCATTGGCTGCATTTAAATTGGATACCCGGTGCAATCCACGTCATCCATTTGATAAAGTGCATCACGTGTGAGCGTAAGATGCCCAAATATTTTGAGTAAGTATTCTAGACGTCATCAAAACATCGGTTCTTAAAAAAACGCTTGCTACTCCTAATTTCAGTTAGATGAATTGAAGTACATATATATCCGTTGACTTACATTACGCAGAGAGCATAAATGAACTTGGTATAATATGTCCAATGACACGAGTTGCGTAAGCCTGTCATTAAAACTTACCACTGCTTCATTTTGTGCTGGTGGCATGGGATTTGAAAATTTCAAGTGACATTTGAGCAACATTCTCCTAAATATCAAGAAGTGCCCAAAAGTGGTTTTCTGCGTGTTGTAACACATGATTAACACATATGTTACAAAACTCCATGGAGTTCCAATCTAATAACCTTCCGGCTAGCAGACGAGGTTAACTATTCAACTACTGACCGACTTGACTTGCGGTATAAAAAAAAGACGAAAATCCCCGTTCTCATTTTATTTTGCTATTCAAGATGGATCACTTTCCCCGTTTCAGATGTCCTCTCTGTAAAATGAGCTAGAAATTTCTCCATGGTGAGCAGCTGAAACAATGTGAGTCGACAAAATAATGTTGGCCAACACTATTTGCTAAATCTCAGTCATCGGAAACAATCACCGAAATTTTCCTGTTCATTTTCTCATTTTTCGACCAGTAGGCTGTTCCCAAACGTTCATTTTAGTTTTTGTGAAGTTTCCGAATTTTACGTTTTTGCTATCTAAGTCAAACGCATCGCAATTCAATTGTTCGTGCTGATTGATGTCAGTTCACATTTTGTCGAGTAAATCACTCAACTGCAACGCATATCGGTTATTATTTGCTGCGTGTGGCTATCCGCATCTCGCTCCATATTGGTCTAACTGTACATGGGTTGTCAGATCACTTGAATTCGAAATCAATTTCAGGATCGTCTAACAGCATGTGCTACATGATATCGACTCGACAACCGAGTTATATCTAAACAATACATAAGTTTTAAAAATCATACATAATAACACGACCTTATTTTCACAACTTCGGATCGCCTTATAGGTATCATTTTGATTAACAGCCGTCCATATTAAACACAGACTAGGATATCCAGCATTCACCTAGTTTGAGCACTCTCCCACCTACACTAGGCACGTGCCTGGGTTTAATTTCAAATATTAGGGATCGTTTCCTACTACTCGCCACACGATTATTTGCAAGCTATTTTGGCACCATCTGCGTTTATCTTTTTCCACTGCACATCCCTTCCTCGAAAAAAACAGAAATATCTAACCATTGTGTATTTAAAAAAGACAAAAGGGAAGGGCATTCGATAAACGCAACGAACTACGTTTAAAAATCTTCGTATTCCTCATCTAAAAACTGTTCCGAGTTAAGTGGTCCTACAATTCAGAATAGGTTTAAAAACTGTGTTAAATTTTCCTTGACACTATCATTACATGAATTATTGAACCAAAATATCAAGATATAGGCGTAGCAGATTTCATAGTTTTGACACAGTTTTCAGTTGCAACTCATAATTAGCTACAAATGTAACGGTGATACTACAGATTGAAGAGGCATGCGAGTAGTATGTTTTCTCGTAAATCCGCTTTGCGTCTCTTGAAAAGTGAGATCTATTACGGAATTTATGGAGTCGCTTTGTAGCACTTGCTTGGATTTCAGGAATATCCAGAAAAGTTCAGGAAGACGCGTTCAAAGAGAGGATGGATATTTAGTTTTTATGACCAAGGTACATATCAGAGACTTGCATCCCTATCCAATAGTCTGTAACTGTTCAGTTGGTATTTTGTGATAAATAACTCTGCAGTGAAAGCCTTGTTCCTTTCAACAATAGCAGTTGATATCAGTCATGGTCGAAATTTCTTGTGCTCTGAGGAGCGTTCTGAAAATATATACATGCTTACTTCACGGCAGAGAACCATTTCAGATAGTGATGTTAGCTTGGTTCTCAGTCACGGGTACTTTAGACTTTTCGACCTACGTGAATAGCAGGTAGGTGGCGAAAATATGTTTGAATTCGCTAAACAAAAAGTCATCCTACAATGCTAAAAGAATATCAACAAGCGGTTAATTTTAAACACGCACAAGATGGTATCTATTACTTTACGCCTAATCAACGAAGACAATATAAAACAATCAGAATGCAGCTGATAGTAAGAAACATACATACGATGACTTTCTACTCAACTGAGTATACTTACGCTCTTGGAACTTTGGGCGAGCCCAATAGCCGTTGTAATTGCAAGGACCTTCGGGTTTGTTCAACTCTTCCAGAAAGAATAAGTAGATATCGTGGTATTGAAAAGGCACGAAATTGAGCTGTATTTCGTCAGCAAGTAGTTCATATTTTCCCAAAATCACTCCATCCACGGCGACTCCGCTTTTTTCCAAAAGCTGGCAACTAAAAACCTCAATTTGTCCATTGAGGAATTTTTTCTTAATGAACTACAAATGGACAAAACGTTGCGTTTAGCTACACATAATTTGCCCGCTTTTCTATTGCTAAAATGTTTATTTATTATTCACTCACCTTGTCGCACAAATTCTCGGAAAACGGTGCAACCAGAATGAATTCTAAAAAATGCAACTTTTGTTTAGGCAGTTTGTAGAAATTACCCGAGTAGCAGTTAACTAAAATAGCTCCTTAAATATTTCCTACCCGGAAGTAAGCTGCCCATACACGTTTGTGTTTCATTTGCCATATGTGTCCGAATTGGACAGGTAACGTGTGATTCAGGGCTGCCTTAATTATAGGCATCAAACTTTGATGAAAAATGAGTAACTTATTTTCATAGAGGAAACTACTCACAAGGTTGCTATCGATGAGTTATCAGCAAACTTGTGAGCAGATTCCTCTATGAAAATATACGCCGATATCTCGAATATTGTGCCAACTGAATCGTGAGGCAACCTGTGTGCAGCACATTTAGCTGGAGGACATCATAAACGAGAGATTCAATTGAGTCTCCCGTGAAAACTAAATTGATTTGCAAATGAGTGTAATTCTCGATGAGTAATTTAAGTTCATAGGCCATATTTCATTCAACTAAATCTTGTTTTCATGAAACGCCTACGAACCCTCATACGATGTGTTAAACTATTAACACTTCTCCTAATCTCGCCAGCGTTTGGTGGCGCCAACAATTTCAGAACAATTTATGTCATGTGACAGCTCCTTTGGGTCCGACTTAAGAGTAAGTAGGGTATATTGGCACTCTTGCGATCATGTTTGTTTTGGGTCATCATGTTTGCTTTAATGTGTTTCTACACGGTTCACCTTTATTCTTGGTAACAACCTGTATTATCCGAAAACCGCTGTCAGACAGGCATAGTTTTTCGAATCAGAACACGAAAGACTTAGTTACTTAGAAAAAAATTAAAAAGACTTCATTGAAAATCTTTTGCTTACTGCCACGTGGGACAAGATCCGGGATGAATCCTTGGATAACTGAAATTAAATTGCAAACACCGGTCAGTGTTGTGTAGTAGCATTGAGTAGGCGTTTTTATCACTGAATATTTTACTCGCTTAATACCATCATTAGTGACCACTCTATTGCACAAAAACGTTGATACAAATTCCCTTGCAAACTTTTCAGGCGACGTTCGAAAAATGAGTTTTTAATATTCCTCACATGTCCAAACAAAAAACCACATTAATTTGCTTACTTAAACTATCGTTCTCTTGTGCTTGTCCAGTTGCGGTCAGACAGCGCTTTTCATTTCCGTTCAGCAGCCGATTTACGTACCACATTTGGAAGTCATAGGGCAAATTAGTTCGGTATTGTTCTGGGAGTTTGTTTGTGTTGACGTCTACCATAAATAGCACTTCCAAATCAGTGTCGTTGTGCGTATGCATGGCTTCGTACGAACAATTTGAGAACAGTCCATTCTCCCACTCTTCCATGGCACGAACTTTCAACTGCAAGTACACAAGCAAATAACCGTAATTTATGTCCAAACTTACAGACTTGTCTCAGTATAATAGTTTTAGAAGCACACGTCTAAATTCCTTGTATGTTATTCGGTAAAACTGGATTTGTAAGACGTTTCATAGCAACGTTTTTGCTTCTTCGTATTTTTCAGTTAAATGCTTCGTGATCACTCGTACAGAAATAATTGAAAGGCCAACATGAAATCACGTCTACAACTATAGTACTTTTGTCCAATAATGTAATAATCAATCCCAGAAATTCTTTCTAACCAAGACAGAATGCAGTAGGCTTTATTGAAGATTACGTATCCGAAACAAGTTTACTTACTGTTTCACAGGCAGAAACATCCTGCAAAAGTCCCCCAGGAGCGTGCATCCTCACGTCAACCGCTGTTGGTGGAATAAGTTACAAAGGTCACTGAGGGGAATTTTTATATAGAAACTATAACGTGGCGGGCACCAAAAATACTCTTCTCTGTTTGCACGTACCTATCTTCTCAGCTAAAACTGAGTTCAGTACAAGAATGGAGCAACCGATGGTGATAAACATTCTCAGGCCGACCACCAGAGATGCTTTTCTGGAGTTATTTTAAATGGTTTTTTGTGACCTTCGAATTTGCATTTTTCCATTCAAGAACACTTTAACCGTGTTTGTTTTGTTGCAAAACAGTGCATAATTTTCTATGTTCAATAGTTACGTGCAATACAGCTTCACACTGAACAGCTCCGTTTGTCAACAATGTCAAAATATATTTATATATGTTGTAGGTTAACTCAAAACATCACTTCAATAGACTGATCGCATTTCGCAACAAACGCTTAGTCAACACAAATTGTTCGCTTTATACACGTATATCTGTAAAGATCTATTTCGGTGTAACCTCGCAGTCAAAACTCATATCATGCGGAGCACAGAGTAGCCACATCCTAACCTTGGTTTCAAACATCCTTGAATCGTAAAAGACCACCTGGCCATATGTTTTCTAATAAATCTGACCATCAAAGTCCAATAGAGTTCGTGATTTTTGTCAATCGATGGAGTAAAATGCAAGTTGACATTCGTACGTAGCCTCAAGTCACACTAAAAAAAAGACAACCAACTGTAAAACACCATTTTCACCTGTCTCCTAAGACAGGATTATAACACAAACGCCAGTGTAATCAATCCCAATGTTTTCAATTTGTGATTTCGGATATGCATATGAGCGTAAACTAATAGCAGGGAAAATAAGAATAACGAGGTAGAACTTGAGGATTGTCGGACATGCGGACACACGTAAGTAGATAGTTTTTCACCATATTGACATGGTAAGGAATGACAACGGAACCCGATCTACGTATCATTTACGGTTAAGTTTTGAACATGCGTGACAAGAGAAGTAATACAATGCGTCATCACCGTTTCTGTCACAAAGTACCACTAATCAAAGTAGCTTGTTTTGGGTGTCCAAAACCTGCTCACTTTTGTCTGCACAGATTTACACTGCATGCCATTATTTACAAGACTCAAGCTTGGTTTTGCCCTGGATGGCGGTGCGTTCATTACATTTTCCCCTGCTGCCATTGTTGGAACCGGGCTACCCCTTTCATTGACCAACACTGTTTATATTTTCTGATCAAGCCGCTGGCTGCCAAAAATTCTGGTAGTGTCCAAAGACCAAGGGTGTTGCTTCCAAGTTTACTCTCTCCTATAAGGGTCTCCTATGCCTTCTGACGCGGCAGCGTGAGTGCGGACGGTACGCTCTCCCCTGATATTGCAATGTCCAATGGTGTCGGGAAAGATTACCCTGTGTCGCGCTTGTTTTACTTCAAAATTTATTGGATAATTGACGCTAATTTACCTGCTTCTAGAACATCAAGTTTTCAAACATCCCACGTTAACAACGTTGCGATCGTGTCCTGATTACGCCGTTTATAAATGGAAAACACCAGAAATAGCCTGAATATTATTTCTGGAATATGTGCTTGTTACCCTCTTTCTGTACAGTGTGAAGTAGTACAGGAAAATTCGAAAGCCGTCTGTGAGTGACTATCGGTGCATCAGAAGCATTGTAGGAGTCCGGCGACAGCAACGGATCTGCAGTGCTTAAGTATGTCGGATGATTTTGGGAACGTTTGTTTTCCACCGGTAGATCTGCTGGGTAGACTCCATAGGTTATGCTGCTTGGACCTTATAATTCGCAGGCCAGAGATCTGTTTGCCTCTTAAAACACTTTTTGCCAGGGTCTTGCATCTTATGAAGGTGAACAGTGGGTGATCAGTCCATGAATTGTTAACGGAGTATGAAAACTGCTGCATTAGGACGCGTCAGTACCTGTTGTCTACCTGGATGGGGAGCGCTCGACAAGACAATAAAGTTTAGAAATCCTAACAGATATGGCGATCTTATACAGTCAAAGCTATCATATTTAAAACGTAGCACTGAATACTTACCATACAAGATAAACAGAGATATTCAAATTCGATAAACGGATTTGGCCTTCGCTTTAAACGAGAAGGTCTCATTGCATCAGTGTCCTCACAATCGCATGCCACATCGTTTTCTCCGAAGTGAATGAAATACTTGTTATTGGTTACGTATTTTCAAGGATAAATGACAGCCCGCCAGTACAATAAATTGAGGCTTCCACAAACGCGTTTTTGTTAACCAGCATTCAGGACAAAGGGTACAAGAAAACAGTATGCATTGTATCATGCTTCCTCGAGGGTCTCTGTTATTTTCTAAGACCATTCTGATAGGAAGGGACTTTTTTAACCAATCCTAATACAATTCGAGACCAGATGTATCAGTCACGTGTCGCAAATGTTTATCTACCGCGAGAATATCGTTACTGCAGCCGCATAGGTACAGTTTTCTTTGAGGCGTACTTCTGTTAGTTTTTTTTTCAAATTAGTGCACAATACACAGAAAACCTTTATGACGGCTTCCGCTCGTATAGACATGATTATTTCAACCCTAATCATTTCGTTTCCAACTGCGTGCAGGCTGCATCCTTCTCGTGCGTGAATATAGCTAACTATTATCGCTGTTTCGTTTTAGCTCTTCTCACCTATAGAATAAATGTTATGCTTGCGTCTTGCGATAAATCAGAATTGCGTTTCAATTCTGTTTCACGAAATTGCGCGTCTGGCTGATTTATACTGTAGATTTACTTCTCATTCCCAAGAGTATTGCACACGACGGTTCTTCTAAACACTGTTATAATAGCATTTTAAGTAGGGTGTCAGTTCGAGTGGGGTGAATTTTTTTGAAGAAAACTGTTTGGTGCCGTGAACTAGCACAAATGTATATACAGTATGATAGCATCCCGATAACTGATATCACCATATTCGGTTGGGTAGGATCAATCTGGAGTTGCGGTAATTCACTGAGCTTCACACAAAAACTAGCTTATAAAGGCTCTGAACAAAAGTTGTGGAGCAAAGATTTATTAGCGTCACTTCATGCAAACCCGTGGATTCTTCAGCGGCGTCAGGAACCTAGCTTGTAAATTTCTATCGCTTAATGAGCCATCCGTGTAACAGCTGAAATGACCTGATTTTGTCTGGCAGAAGGACTGATACATCTATTTCGTGGTGAGTTGAAACTTCATCCAACACCGCCGCACTAGACCCTGTCGCCCAGGGTTTTCGGCATGGCTTGCTGGCTCAAAAAGAAATCACGAACATTGGCGATAGCTTGCGGGTTATCGTCAACCGTCTAGTCTGAAGTAGGTAAAGCTTGTTGCACAACGAATCACTCGGATCAGTGAACTTGTCTGGCTGTAAAGGCAAGCATATATTTACGGAATTAGCTTATGATATCACTAGAGAACATCCGCACAAAAGTGCAATACATAGGACAATTAGTGGTCCGAAATATCAGTCACCGTATCCGTGACTGAGTTAATCCTGAAGGGTGCTATATTTCACGGCTGCTAGTTTCTTACAGCTACTGTAAACAGTATAACTATAATCCATTTCATAACTATCGTTGCAAAAGATTTTGTAGCCAACAAGTTTAAGCTACTGTAAACGTATAACTATAATCCATTTCATGACTATCGTTGCAAAAGATTTTGTAGCCAACAAGTTTAAGCGTATAATTTGAGCTAAAAATCTCGAAAAGGTTAGTTTAAATTATACAGTTGTGGGTAGACTGTTGCGTATATCTGATGAAAGAATGAGTAGTGCTGTATCTTGTCTATGTTTGAATTCCTCAGAGGGTTAACCAGTCGCCCGTGAAGGAAACCTGAACTCCTAACCAGAAGGTTCCGAATATGAATCTTCCTGGAGACACTTAAAATATGTTCTACGGATTACTCCCAATAATTAAGAAACACCTGTTTAGAGATCGCACTTAGTTATGGAAAATAACTATGTGGAAATTCCCACATAAACTCATGTTGCTACCATAAGCTTTTCTGCTCACTAAACGCAGCATTAAGATGGATGTGGTTTGTGTTTCTGGTCCTGGAGTACAACCCAATCCAAAGGCAAAATCATTAAAGCAACTCTCATTGTTCGCAGATGGTTGACAGACTAATCAAAAATCTCAAATGAAGTTCAGCAAAAGTCCGATCACTTGGCGGTTTGATGACCAAATGACGGCGCTTTCGGTTTCAATATGGAACGGAAAGCCATCAAAAGCTGAATTTCTCTACTTATTCTATAAATTATCAGTCTGAGACCAATATTATTCATTCACGAACAGTTCAAGTGACTATCAGTTACTCCAAAGGTGAGGCGAAATCTGAGTTTTTTTTATCTGCTTGCATTCTTGTGTGCTGGTTTTCCAGTGGATCCATTTACCACAAATTTGATCAACTACTTAGTTCAGTCAGCTTTTTTCCGAGAAAATGTTGAGTAACAAGACTGAATATTGAATAGCATACTCATTAGGTAGATCAGGTATTCATCTTGATAAGTCTTCATTTAGTACATTGTCGCTTTAGTTGGTTCACTAGTTAGTTAGTTGTTCTTCCGTAAATTATTTACCTAAACATCACCCATTTTTCCTTTAATTTTTTAATCATTTTTAGGAGATCTTTGGTGAAATACGTTGTACAATTTATTACTAAACGATTTCCATACATGCTAGATGATCGCCTCATATAACTTATCCCAAATTCGTTGTTACCTACCAACAAGTACTAAAGTGCAAAACCGATAGAAGACCTTTGATCATTACTTTCTAAAATTCATCTCTCGCACTAAATACCAAACGATAGCTGTTCTGACTCGTCAGCTGTGTATTACATACGTTTCCACCTCTGATTCAAAAGTAACTTCCTTTGACGGAATTCAAACGGACATTTCTTAATCTAGAAAAAACAACTTGTGCTAGCCCAAGGGCTCCCTCAAATTTCTAAACATGCCGAAATTATCACGGCTCTGTCACTTGAGCTTATATTCTAGCTACTAACAAACAACCACCAGCTGGAGTTTTTCAACGACATTACACTGTTGTAATATGTATAAAAAGGATGCTCGACGCGCAAAACTGGGAATACTTACGTTTAGCGCGTATAAAATTGAATCGCTTAATAATCATTTGTCATACGCGGTGAGAAACGGAGCGAATCATATTTGAAGAAATCAAAGGCGCGCTACCCTGAATTTAAGCGAACAAGGCAGGTCATCAACAGAAATGCGTTATGGAAATACGTCAAGGGAAATAACTCATTGACAGAGACGTGTGTTTGCCCAATTAACTTTCTTGTTCACCGTACTGTGTCTTGGATGTTGTCAAGTAGTTGAGAAAATCGGTTTTGTTGAATGCACAGTTAACTTAGCATCTAAATAATCTGAATAGTATTAATGTTCTGGGGAACTTAACAAGTCAATTCTAACGCATATTTTTCCACTTATTATCGTTTCCTGCCTGTCTATGGATACAACCACGCTCCGCACTTGCGAAGTAGACTGAGTAGAACATTGATCGCATAGTGCGCCTCCTCTCCCAGTTGTTGGTTAGCCAAGATTAGGGATTATGCGTGTGTTCCACCTGGTTTCCTGCGTGTGCCCCCAAACGCAAGGCCTTTCACATCCTGAATATAACCCCCATGAATGGCCTAGTGCCACTGAAGATGGCAGTCATTTGCTTGAGACGAGAAATGCTAGGCAAAGCCATATTTTTGTGTAAGCACAGCGAGCTGGATTCGGGAGAGTTCTTCATGAATCTCCTGTGTTCTTGAGCAGTTAGAAAATAATACACTGCTGTATTTTTCAAAGCAAGCCTCATCCTAACAGGTGCAACACATTAACGTTTGTCCAATTAATTTACGCCATCTATCCATCCAGTAGTGTAGATGCTATCGATAAACCGGGGACAATATAAGGTCAATGAAATCGAGTATACCGCAGCATACATTTTTCTGAGGTTTGTGTGGCATTATAAGAAAATACGATGGGCTTTGTGGCTATTACTGCGCCNCAAATTTGTCGATGGCTTCAGCAGGAAATCCCAAATTAACATGATTATCCAGACTTGCTTCCTCACTCGATTCACGCAAGTTTTAACTGTCTATGCAGCGGTTGCTTATGTGCTAAACAACACCAGTGAAGATTAGAATGTCGGCGTTATTATGACAGTTTACAACATTAGTTTTCAGAACAGTAGACATCACGCTGCCTTAGACAGTGTTCACCACATTTTGGGCGACTGAATGGTCTGTGGTTACTAAATCAGGAGATTTATCATCCTTTGCGTTTGATAAAAGGTTAATTGAATGCAATTCCACTTTGAAATCAGAATGTGCCCAGGTTTATTGTCTTCTCCGTGTGTCCAACCTCCCAGTTTTCGTTGCATGGCTATAACGTATACTATCAAAACCTGTGATCGTTTTGATCTACTGCAAGGATACTGAGGACACAATTTTGGCTTTGTTAATATCCACCGTTGGGATGTCCCACGGTTGCCAGCCGTGGGGAGTTTCAGGATGCAGTTCTGATCACCACACGACCGCGTAGGACAAACGCTTCTGTGCCATTTTCGGTCACATTTGGTGTCTGCTTTGCAAACTGTACACAAATTTAATGTGAAAACACCAAGTATTCGCCGCGGGAGCCAACTATCTACAAAGCTTTGGTTTGTGGTTAATGATATCCAAAACCGCAAGGAAGCGTAACTTGGCCGCTACAAGACACTCCTGACTTCGTGCTATTACACTGCTGATCCCAAAATTCGGAACAATATTAAAACTGTTCTCGGACTTTTTGTAGAGTAATACCCAAGAGCCTCTCAATATTCCCCAAATATCTTAGCGATCATCTAGCAACTTTCACAGGGAGGCAGAAGCTGCGGCAATAAAGCACAAAAATATTCAAAGATACCAATTAGAGAAAGTTAAGCCTATTCTTTGTCAGAATCAAAGAGCAAATAGAGGAACCCCAAATATGCTCTCATCCGTGTGCTGTACGTTAGCGGGAGGAATCGAGAGTTTTCGCCCACTAACACACGGCACCTCTTCATCACGTGTTACATCCACACAAGAAATACGCACGTCTCTGTGTTTACTGATCCAAAACTCATCTTGGTTCATGTAATTCTTCCTATCTGAGCAGAACGTAATACTAATTTTGGACGGATGACGACTCATCTGGTAATGGAATTCACTTGAACTTCAGTGGTTCACATGATTCCTTGTTGTCGTGCGTTTTACCTTTTGAGCTAAAATTATCATGGTACCACAGTGGCAGGATTTTGGAGACACCGAACAAACATAGGCACCAACAATGCCGAAAGTCCAGACAGCGCCAATCACCTCACACTCAGACTCGTTTGCAAATATAGACTGTGTCTATCCTAACAGAAGAGCCACAGAAGATATTCAACTCGCAAACATATACATGGGTGGACTTGATTATTTCCAATGTGTTACTAAGCTTCTGCTGGGATAATAGCCCTTTGATGCGCCAAAGTAACAGCTATTCCCATACACATAACTCATGGTAAAAGACGCCATACGGAAATGTGCACGTAGCCAACATTTGAAAAGTCGCTAATTTTCCACTGTAGGCATCGGTTGTTACACAAACCGTTTGGTGATGTTTAACAACGCGAAAGTAAAAGCTGAGGTGAAAGAGTTCTTACCTGCATGCCGTGGCTCGGAATTTAGGAAAGATATTGGGCTTCCGAAAAAACTTTATTTTCAGGCTAATGAATATGCGGTTGAATTGTACTGAAGAGGACTACAATGGGCTGGCGCCAAATACACTCCATATAGAACCATCTTGCCTACTCGTGTGAAGATGGATACTACTGATGAGGCATGCGAGTAGTATGTTTTTTTCTCGTAAATCCGCTTTGCGTATATTGAAAGGTAAGATTTATAACGGAATTTGCGAAATTGCTTTGTAGAATTCGTTTACATTTGATAGCTAGCCAATGAGCAGGGAAGTTCAGGAATAGGCCGTTCAAGAAGGCGGATACTCATTTTTTTTAAACAAGATGCATATGAGAGTCGCTTTCCTGTCCAATAGTCTTTAACCGTTCAGTTGAAGTTTTCTGGTAAATAGCTCCGCAGCGAAGGCCTTTCTTTCATTTGGTGGCGTGATAACGATAAGGATGAAGTTTCCGTGTCCAAAACCCTTTGAGGATGGGGATGTTCGGACCTTCCTGGAGGACTTTGAGGAGATCGCGGAGGCCGCCGGACTGGAGACAGACCGGAGTGAGTTGGCGGCGCTGAAGACCCTCCTCAGAGGCCGGGCGAAGGTGACCTTGGAAAAGGACAAAAAGGCCCTCTGAAGATGAACGCGACTGCCGCAAATGAAGCGCTTGAAGCATAGTTCGACACGCCGGCCGACTGCTAGGATTCTAGGATGCAGTTCAAGACGGCCAGGACGGCACCTGAATGGGATCCGTCCATGATCTTTGTCACCCTGCTGAAGTCGTTGGATCAGCCTTCGTTGGGACTGGACCGAGTGCCTCGCCAGCAGTTTCTGTCTGACCAGTTCATCTGACCAGTGCAGTCTGCGCTTGGTACCCAGTTGCGGTTGTCGAGATCAAATAGCCAGTTTCTTGTGGAGGAGCTGGTGAATCTGGCAGGAGGATTGGCCGAGGCAATACTGGCGACGTTGCAGTCGCAGGAGAAAAGTGATGGTACAACAGTGGATGAACTGTAGACCAGAGTGGACCGACTCGCAGAACAGCTTGTATCCATAAATAGGGAATCGCGAAGATATGCTTGAACGAGCCGGTGTTACAAGTGGAGCAGGACTGACCATTGGAAGAATCAATGCCCTCGTAGCCGAACACCACTACATAATTAAAATTTGGATTACTTTTCTTTTTCCGGTGGATTGCGATTAGCGCCGTGACACAGGCTACCATACAGGCCATTATCGAGATAGACAGGAAGATGAAGCAGGGGTGTCGGTGAGGCGAAGAGGGAACCAATCTAAATGCAGAACATGCGCGCTAGCCGTGAGAGCAGTGGGTGGATATCGACTGAAGACTGACGGATTCTCAATGCACTCAATATGCCTAGGCGACAAGTCCGTGGAGCACCCGTTCCTGATCAACCCAGATAGAGATCAGACAACAGCGGGGCAAATTTCCTCAAGAGCACATATTCCGTGGTGGACTTAAAGCAGGGAAAACTGGCGACATGTTATGGCGCAGTCCTGCATTAAGGTTATCCAAGCACTGTCTTGAGTAAGCTGCATGTCCCAGCTCTTCTATCTTGTAGCATGTCGTTAGTACAGTCCGTCGTCGAGAAATATTCCGAAATGTTCACGGGTGATGAGGATCCGCTTGGCTTCTGTTGATGGATCGAACACGAAATTCCTCGACAGGGAGAAAACAGCGTTCACGGTTGTGGACACCCAAAATCAATTTAGACGGATGTCGTTTTGTTTGTCTTTGGCACCATTCACATTCCAGGGCCTGATACTTCGTTTAATCAAGGAACTGAAAAATGTTGCCGTGTACGGAGATGATATCGTTCTGCACAGGAATTCGGAACCAGAGCACGCAGTTCACTCCAAGGTTGTATTGAATCGGATCCGGGAGACTGGCCTACGGATAAATGAACCCTAGACACAACTCGCGCGAAGTTTGGTGACACTCCTGGGGCATAAAGTGGGTCACGGAGAAGCTAGCCCACTGCCGGAAATTGACAGTGGTCGTGGATTGTGCTGTTTCCAATTCGAAGCGATCCTTCCGGCAGTGTCTTGGACGAGCATCATCCGAGAGCCGGTTTGTGAATGATTTCAAGGCGATTGCTACTCTACTGTACTAATTGCTCGGGAAAAAATAAAATATTCGATTGGGCCATAGGATCACATGAAGATTTTGAGCTTGTCAAGGCGCGGATGTTGGATCGACAACGGACCCTCAAGCTGCTCAGGTTTGGGGAGTTTTCCACTGTTGCAGCGAACGCTACTGATCTCGATACTATCGCAGCCCTAAAGCAGAGGAATCGAGTTATCAAATATGCCACTCCTGTTCTGATCAACACTTAGCAGAAGCACTCAACCACGAAGAAAGTATTGTCATATTAGCAGTGAGATCAACTCGTACTCGTACGGAATAAGGTTCCATCCATCCTTCAATCGCGAAACTGACATCAGATTCTCAAGTGTCTACTGGCCCTTTGGGGGACGATTTGTCAGACAGCAGTCTCACATATCATGTAAAAATATTCTTCCTCCTGGGTACCATAAATTGTTTAGAATGCTTAGCTGTGATTCTTCAAATTGAGCTTAAACTTCAATTAAGAATACCATGTGATCAATTCTCTGAACCGGTATCCCAAGGTAAAATTACTTAAGTCGACTATTGGCAGTTCCTGTTGTAAATAACCTGGGCACCTGTTCACGTGGATGCAGGTATTGCCGAAGCAAGACTTTGCAGCTCCAAAGTACTTCCATATTAACGACGAAACGCAACGGTTCCTCAAGTTGTGAAATCTGGTGCGATAAGGGTGATATGTATCCTGAATTTCGAGCGATGCGGACAACAATAGTTAGGCAGTAAACTTCACCCCTTTCATTCGACCAGGTGTTGATTGTCAACCGTTTGGCTAACCGGTGTCGGTTTAAGCGTGTTTGGTGGAGTTATGATACAGCAGGTTCATGAGACAATTGAAAACGTGATCGTTTCAATGGCGGTTCATTAAATCCTCATGATGTAGTTTTGAGCGACTGGCTATGTTTTCCATAAGACAACAAGCAGAGGCTGAATTGGGAGCTACTGCGCGTGGTATGGGGCAGATAGTATGAACCGAACCTTTTAATATCCTTCTGATGAGAATATAAAATCACTTGATACAACTGTACGTTGGAGGAAGTGACCTGTCGTTTGTGCAAAGTGTTTTTTTACACGCAGGTTATCCGTATTTCAGGTTTGGACTCGATCTTGCTCGGGTGGTCCAGGCCATTAAAGCGAAATCAACATCCATCAGGACCAGTAAGAGGCAATCAATGAGGACAGTGCTTGGATAAATGAGACAGAAAATCTCCTACAATTTCTGTAGGATTATCCTGTAGGAATGGCATATGCGGCGCCATTTGGAAGGTGCTTCAGGGTCATGAGGCTAAAACTTTTTGTCTCAGTTTGTTGAATGTCCAGACAAATAAAGGAGCCGGACAACTATGCGTGTGAATCACGTCAATCAAAAGGCGTGTGCGTTTTCCTCCACAGAGTTGAAATGGGCTTAAAAACGTTTATTCTCCTGAGTCCTTACACTTTGCCCACTCGATTGTAACCATTATATCACTTACGATGCACATGCACACTGCCCCTGGTTGTGTTAACATGGGAGCGGACGCGTTCTGGAGCAGTAAATGTCAGGCAAGCAGGAATCATAACAGTGCCGCGTCAAAGTCGACAACAACAACAACCGGACGCACTCGTGCTGACGTACACAGTCTTGCGTACGTTCACACACTGCCAAGACACCCAAACACAATGGTGCATCTGACTATCAAGCAATCTCAGAAACACTACGGTTGGTCCGTATTCCACCTATTGTAAATATCCAACAACATTCCCAACAACATCCGAATTGCTGGATTATATCATCTCATTACAAGAAACTCTGCGTTGAGATCGAACTTACCGTGTTACTTTCGCTCGATTTGATGAACTGTAACATAGTTCTACCAAACGAACATTCGTAAACACCGAATCAAATTATGCAAACCCAAGCAATCTGCCAATGCTGCTTTTAGTTAGAGATCACTTGCAATATGCCGAAATGCTAGTCATTTAGTAAGATTACCAAATTACTATTACAACTTGTGGAGCCAAATACAGCCGATAAGACCTCAAATAATGCAGAGCAGTAACATTACACCCTTGTGTAGCATTTTATATCCACTGTTGGCTCCGCTGCGATGCCTTACTGTCGGAAAAACAATCAAAAAAATTATTGCAAACAAGCGATCAAAGCGGTTACAGAGGATCTGACTCTACTTGAATGGCGCTTTTCATCGATCCATGGTTTATGGGAACTGATTTAATAGTTGACTGCCCCGGATGCTTAGAGGCTTTATTTATTGAAATTTCGGTGGAGTTTGAGAGTTTCAGTGGGTTTTAGGCATTCTGGGGTTATTATCAGTAAGCAGACCTCCCGAACAAACATCACAAGCACTCACACACTCAGCAAAATGTGATCCTGTGCCTCTTTACCATTTTCACTTTTCGAAATATGCTGGAATTGACGACCTCTGTGACTAAATAAACGGCCAACTGTTCAACCATGGATAGCCACCGTTGCAGTAATTCAGTGGTAATTTTGCTTCCCGAAAACGACCATGAAAATAAATAGCACAAGTACACATAATCATTATTTTTCCGGAGATGAATTATCATAGGCTGCACATACAATGAAAAGAAAATTTGTATAATGTATATATTTGCTGAGGAGAATGCGAAGAAGACACAGCAACTTGTAGTATCATGCACACACAGAAGTATTGAAAACAGTATTGAAAACAGACACAGATCTTGGAATTTCCATCCTCTAGTAAAGACCATCGTCATCGTCGGGCATTGTATTTTTGTCTGAAATTCATAAAATTGGTCAAAATTATATAACATATATAATATAATTTATGTTAATGAACACTCTTCACATATGCATTGCTTGTTTGATTCATAAACTGGTCTCAATTAAGAACTCAATTACTCGCAAACCAAAACCAAGGCAACGTTTGCTCTTCCGCGGTAATTTATCTTTTTTTGGAATAAGGATACCTGCTTACCAGATATCCCACTTCAGTTTAATTAAAGTCTTCGCGTCCCCCACAACTCATACAAATATGTTAGCAATTCAAATTGTATCGCATATTGTTCAAGGAACCTCCAGGCGTTCAAAGACAATGCTGCTGGCGAAGTACCAAAATTTTAATCAAGTGAGATTAACCACAACCATATTCCTGGAAATATTCGGCAGTATGGCAGCCTGGCCGATGTCAGGGGATCCTCCATCGCTTTCTTGATGACCCTGAAAAACTGTATCAGCTTGACCAAATTCATCGATCTTACTGATCACCTAAACAGTAGTCAATACTAGTCTATTATTTTTCCTATTATTTAAAGTGTAGTTTAGAAAAGTAACTTACGAGCTACTGCTTTACCACCTAAGTCACTGTGACATATTCCAAATACGAACGATGAGCACAATGTACCTTGATATTTTGCGCAGACAACGTAACTGGAAAATGGTGATACCAGCTGAGCTCCTCTTACGCACAGCGCACTGTCAGTGTTTTTTGTTTGTTCACATATTTGGGTGATAATTCGGCATCATTTGTTCAGATCTTGTATATGCGCTGTCGAAACCTGCCAGATTAGTGTAATCTAGTGTCATTCAGCAGCAATTTGCATCTTAATGAATGTCTGAGCGAATTTTCGAAATGGTTGACCAGTTGCTCAGAACAACCATGGCGTGAACATACAAGTTATAGTTCATTGGAGACTTGATATAGTACTCCCTCCCAGGTATGCTCGCCTTTACAGTGTGATGCTTTTGAGTTTATCAATCCCGATTATTCTAGGTATCATGAATTCCCTTGCTTTGGTCCACATTGAACTGTACAATCTGTGCGGAGAAATAGACCGTTGAAGATATCTTGCACCCATATTTCGTGGTTTTATATGGGATCCACCACGCAACGCAAGCGTAGTAAATGAGGTGGGATAGCGTATAGTCCTTTTAACAGCCGTGGAAGTTTTTCAGAACACAAGGCTTAATACATGGATTCCTAACACCTGAAGGAACAAACAACTATCACTATATATCAGTGTTGTGTTACCGCTCGGTAAAGAAAAGCTCATGAACTATATGACGGTCCACATGTGCTCGGCCATGTGCTATTGCACTTTCTCTAAATTTATTTTACTTGCCTCTTGTCACCGACCTCAAACTACAGCTTTAATTGGGGCAGTCATATCCGCAAATTACCATTTTGGTGTCTAATGCAATGATCTGACGTCATGCTTTAGTCCACTGAGCTGACTCAGTTGGAACTATGTCCCCTGCATGCACACAAAACATTTTGTCAGTTAGCTGTCGGCTTGTCCGTGGAGTTTAGCCACTGGCTCTAAATGTTTCTTCATCATTCGTAAAGATCATGTCCCTCCGCTGTTAGTCAACTGACGGCTCACTCAAGAAAGCATAAGCCCATTGGAGATACAGATAATATAAGTAGCGTCAGTGTGAAGATTCGAATGCGTATTTGATGAAAATTGAGACGTGCGAATGACGATGCCTACGGATTAAAACGTCAACAAAAATATAAATTCGGACTAGTGAAGCTTGTTAGCCGAGTTATCCCCAAGTAAGTTCTTGCGGGCCTTGTCTAGAGTGAACTTTGTCGAGGGTGACTTAATCACTTCAAAGTGCGGTAAATTAGTGTACATAGTAAGTAAACACTATCGGGCAATTTCTGTGAGAACACTTAATACAAAACTTTGTCAAAATGAACGACGTACAAGAACCAAGTTCCATGAGATTACTCATATGGATATCAATGTCGACTTAACCATATGGATATGTGAGACGGAAAAATGGAGTACACCTACTTTCTACAAATTTCACATTTGCCCAGTAGCCATTGTAATTGCATTCGCCTTCATCTCCGTTCAGTTCTTTTAAGAAGAAAATATAGATATCGTGATATTGGAAAGGTACAAAGTTGAGCTGTCTTTCCGTTGTTGACAGTGCATATTTGCCCAGTATGTGACCATCGACGGGTATTGTGCTCTTCTCCAGCAGCGTGCAGTTTGATACCTCGAGTTGATCTTGGTTGAACTTCTTATTGATGAACTGACGGGGAGACAGCATTGGAAAAATATCTCTTTAAAGTACCGATATCAGCGAGTATTTCGAGTTACCGATGATTAGACCCAATCGTTTTCGCGAGACTGACACCAAAACCGTGGAAGAATACACTCACCTTTAGGCAAAAGTCCTCGGCAAATGGTGCAACCAGAATGAACTCTAACAAGTGAAAACAATACAGTTTGGTAACAGAATTTGTTCCAACGAAAAGGTATCTTTTGATGAGGTCACCAGGAAAGTATACTCAAACAATTTGGCTAACAATTATCAGATCGGATCATATTGCTGAAAGTCACGCTTTTGGAAGTTGAAGCACCATGCTCATTAGCAGAGCAATGCATTTTCAGCCTATAGTCCATTTTGAACGTAAATTCCAACTATGCTACAAGGCCACGGATCGCTGTACACTTGCTTATTCATTGTCTTATATCACCATCAGTACAAATAGACGGCTCTAGACTGGAGGATTCGTCCAAGGTTGAGTAATTCTCACGTGGACAGGATGTAAAACTACCCATTATTTAGTCACTCAGCTCATGTGTTCACCAGACCCAGATGTATAATTTCAATGAGAGTGTCGCTAACACTAATTAATGGGGGTCCAGCATATTTTTGTATTCTTCTATTTCACAAAGAGTCATCATCTGTCCAGTTCTCCAATAAAAGCAAGATATTAAACAAATGCTGATGAACCGAAGCAAGCGCATTCAGTACGTAATTCGGCTTGCACAAAATATTCCAAATTACTTGTTTGTTATACGTAAGATAATGAAAAATTGCCACCCGTTTCGTCATACAACGTGTTTATTTAAGTGGACGCGTTAACGCCCAGGGCGAGAAAATAAAAACGAATTACCACCGACTCACTTTCACGCGCAGTATAATCGGCAATGTATCCTTCCACCTCTGAAAGAGGATGACAAAATCTGGCTTTATCTCAGAAATTGCAACAGCTTACCACAGAAAAGCCATGAGGTGTTTAGATGGCTGAATAGATGCTACTTTTGTGAAGCTCAGTAAAATAGTAAAATAGTTAGGTGAGTACATTGTGCTGCTCCACAAAATGTGAGACAACTGATGTGACGATGTTACTTTCTGTCCAAGAACCAATGAATATTCATGTCTTTTTGAGTATCGTTGAATTGTTCCATTCACTTATGAGTAAAGGTTCGTGTTATTGTTTGTGTGCCAATCTCTCTTCATAGAGCATTATCCACGGAAGCCGGTACCTGCAACACACGTTTGCATTTTATCATGTAATCCACAAACATATTTACAACTCGATGAAAGTGATCAGGAAGTGCCGCTAAACTTCACTCACCGTATGCATCAGAATCCTGTGCTTCTCCAGTAGCAGTCAGGCAGCGCGTCTCACCGCCGTTGAGCAGACGATTGAGGAACCACATTTGGAAGTCATACGGCAAGTCGGCTTGGAACTCTTCTGGGAATTTGCTGATGTTAGTTTTCACTTCGTACATGATCTCAACCTGTAAATCATCCTTGTCGTGCCTGTACAGATAGTCAAATGAGCATTGGGTGAACAGTCCACCTTCCCAAAATTGTGGAGCGCGAACTTTCAGCTGTAGATACGGAAAACACATAGAAACCTTTCCGTATTTCATGCCAATGGAAAGTAACGTTTTATGTAATCCATGTTCAACAAACTAAAATATAAACTAAAATAAATACAGAATATACATCCGTTTCCATCCGTTGTCTGTGCTTTTGACGAGTACCGTTGGAATCAACATTTCATTCAGCGCTGGTCTGCAGCTATCTCGTGAGTGTTTTGCAAAACTCTCTGAGGGCACACACATCTAGCACAAAACTTCTGTTATATGTTGGACATACCACAAACAGAAGAAAAATAGTATTGCTGATTACAAACAAAGCCACGAAAGAATAGAAGAGTTAAATGTTGATCAAGGCTATCTTCATAAGAAGTAGAGTTAATTTGCGGCTATTTATGTTGCATATTATTAGTTTTTTTTATATTGAACCTAGAAGAATGGCTTGAGCTTATGAGAGCTTAGAACAATACTTCACCGTTTAAATAACCTGCAAGTAGTTCCATACCAGCATTAACATTTGTGCGAGACATTGGGTGAGACAAACTTCAAAGTTTTGTTTTTTATGGCGGAGAATCTTGGGGTACTTTCATTCACAGCGAGGAATTGCCTTTAAAATATATACTTACTGTTTCGCATATTGACACGTCCATTAGAGGCCCGTTGGGTGCAAGAATCCGCACTTGAACATCTGTTAAACAACAACGCTGGTTCAATTGTTTCATTTGCGCAGATTTGACATAAACTACTATGTTGTGGTTACTTCTGAACAAGCGAGCTATGGATGAGTTGGTAGGCAAGACAGGATTCATTTGTCAAGAACTCACCGATCTCGTTTGACAAAACTGAATTTACGGCAAAAATAAGACAACACAGCTTTAGGGCCATCATCTTTCTTCAGTAATCTGGTTGCTTCGCCTATACGTGTTTATATTGTATTTTTGTGACCTTGATTTTTGTGTTTCCGCGCTGAGCTGACCTAATTTGAATTTTATGTGCTTGCTTTCAACCGAATGAGTCTTGTACGCACTATGCCCCCATATTTTGTGCTAAGGCGGTTCGTCCGTTCATGGGTGCTGTGGTAAAAACGTCTCAACCTATACTGGCACATATTTGGCTCCAAATAGCACAAGTCGCTGTGATATTTTAGGTTCTCCACATTTAATGACCTTTCATCGAAGACTATATGCGTGACTGCGTCCGCTAAAGACAAGTATGGTTGTATTAGTTACGCAAAATGGCAGTTTCCAAAAGCTTCTACACACAATAGAAAGTTCAATGCTTTAGCATTTATGGTGGATCGTTTAAGGTGTTAGCTTGTGTGGATTGAAAACAAGCAGTAACAATTTGTTTTCTTTTCAGATAGGAGCTTTGGGGAAATGAATGGTTAAGACTTGTTACAATATGTCGAAAACTCCACATGAGCAGAATTCACCATAAAATCTTTCTCCGTATAGCAATGGATATGATAAGCCCAATATTGCACCAAAATCCATCCAAATATCACTTTTAATCGAAAAGGTTTTCAAAACTCGCTTAGGCCTTTTGATAAGCATGACGCAATGCATCCTGCTCTCTCATATCCTTCGTGCTCAAACCGTTCAAAAGTTTCGGAAGGCTCTCGGCCAACTTGGCTCGTTCTTTTAAGCGAGGGAGAGGATTTTCTGGTGATGAAGCTAATGGATTTGCACCAACCGGCGTGTTCTAGAGGAGAGGAAATAGGCACACGAGCTCGCACAGGGCCTTGATAAACTGACTTAGCCAAAAATGAACGGCTCTCTAGTGTCGAAGCTAGGAACCAGTAACCGATTGCCACGTAGTCCGAATTGGTTTGTAGTTTGGGTTTGTAGTTTCTGGCTTCTAAGTCACACGATGTGAGCGCCTGTCCTGAAAGGTTGAGCCGGCGAACAAACATGATGTTCAGCATATAAAGATGTCCTTTCCCATTATCCGTGTGATGAGCGCCAATCCACAATCAGAAGTCTCGAGGGGCTTCATCAGGGCTTATTCGCCCAACGTGAGCATTCAAACCAAATGCTAGAATCATATCTATAGTACTTCTTGGCGGGAGTAGCTACGACAAACCTCAATGGAAGCTTCTTTCCTCAGCCCGAAGCCGCTGTCTGTTGTAACCTATGCAGACACAACAAACAAACATCGTTTGCCACATCGATATTCATTGATCCTGATGAAATGCTGTTCGCAAACTCTACTAGACACCCTGAGTCCACTAAGATGCATTCAGCCCTAAAGCAAAGTCTTGGACACGAAGTGTCATTGCATCAGGATCATCAAGCGCCCGAAGAGCAGAGTTCGAAATTTGTTTTTTACTGTGGCATTCTTAGAAAAATGACCCAAACGGCGGTGTGAGTCAAGCCTCGTACATTGAATCAGGGTTTATTTTGACTTTTATATGAGAAAAAATTATATAAGCAGCAATAGTTGGACATTTGAACGATTCCGAAGGACCGGGATGATGTAGGTATGAGGGGGAGTTACCAAAGCCCGCTAAAAGTGAGTAATACTTCCCCGATGCCCAAGCCGACGAAGTCAAGTTGGATTAGGTATCACCGTTTGAGCATCTGACTCAAATAGCTGATCCAGAAAGGAGGATATAGGGAACTTTTAGTACGCTTTCTCTAGTCTCTGTCTTGAAAGGCCACGAGTGTGAGGCTGGAAGACTCCGGATTTTGTGAGAAAACCCTGAAGGAGCCAAAAGTCTGATCCTCTTGGCCGCTGACGCCTAGATTGGCCAGAGGACGCAGGAAAAAAGGCCGACCTGTCGGACTCCTACTGAGGCTGTGCACAGTTGGTACTTCTCAGCAGCATTTTGGTCGTATCGAACAATGCGCCGAAGTTGATCACCAACGCTAAGCGATTCGAGCAGGTGGTTTGGGATCTGACTTTATCTAACACGTCCTTCGGGAGAGACCAACGTCGCTGCTTCCATAAATATAGAGAAGCTTGAAACCTGAAAGGAATTCGTTACAATTCTCACTTTTCTTTCAGAACTAGCGGTGCAAATTTGCTGCCAAATAGTTTCATCACACAATTGTGAGCAGCCGAAGTTGTCCTTCGGGAGAGACCAACGTCGCTGCTTCCATAAATATAGAGAAGCTTGAAACCTGAAAGGAATTCGTTACAATTCTCACTTTTCTTTCAGAACTAGCGGTGCAAATTTGCTGCCAAATAGTTTCATCACACAATTGTGAGCAAGCAATTAGGAAACCATTACGGCTACTTCCACAAAGGTGAACAAACTGGTCACCTGAAAGAAACACCTTACTGCTTCTGCATTCCCAGCGTAGAACAGTGCAGCTTTGCCGTACACCGCTTCATTATATAATTTTCTGCAGCACAGAGACTACCTTTATTCCGTGTGACTGGCTCCTGCTTTGAATGAACCTTTTCCGAACTAAATTCGAATCATTGTGAAATAAAGGATCATCGTAGCAAGGGGCCTGACCTCTACGAAAAGGTGAAGCACGATGCATAGTATACATATTAAGTTGCAAAATAAAACATTAATATTTTTCATTCGTTGAAAGAATCTTCGCTGGAACATAGTAGAATATTTTTCGGTCAACTTTCGATTCACATTAAACACCACACGCTGCTTACTTGGAGGAGCTTATCCATTTGTTGATGGAAAAATAAGCAATCGCAGCTTTGCGATTCTTTCAAGTAGACGTGCGTCCTCATAAACAACAATATGTCCCCCAGTACCCACAGCTACGTTTGTTCGTTCCCTATCGGATGAGGAATAAAGCGAAAGCGTTCCGTTCCCTGTACCTTCTGGTTATCCATACTACTGTATTGCCATTAAGAGTACTACCAGAGATTGTCAACAGTTAGTAAACAACATCTCCCATCAAAATGCACCCTCTTAAGTCGGAATTTACCTATGCATGATAATGTGTCATAATTTTTATACGAACTAATTAACCAGGGCAGAACTGGTATTCTTTCATGGAAGAAGCTTGAATCAATTTTTTATGCTCTCTTGATATAAAAACGCTATCTACGAACTCCAGGTATTTCGCAACAAACGCAATCTTAAGGGAGCGTCGTGCTTAGAAATAGAGAAAAGAAAAATAGGTGGAAGAAAATTGAATGATTAATACTCGAGAACAAGTTGAAGACAGAATTGTTGGTGCTCGATAAATCTTATTCGGAAGGATGGTGGTAGCCGATGATTAATTCAGAATTCATATATTTTTGTACGATTCTTGGATATGGATAATTTGAAACGATTTTCCGATCAAATAAGTAATTTTCGATCCAATAAGAACAACTAAATGGCCTCACACAAAAACATAGTTCGAACATTGTTAAATGCACAACTTCGAACAAAAACTCTATCTGTGTCATACACGTTACCTCCTGAAAAGTAATCATGGTTTCCGGAATGGCTTAACCTGATATTTTTTCACGCTGTATGATAGAGTCTCTTCGAATGACACTAAGAACTTTAGCTGGCAAAACATGTGCAAAATTTTCAAGAGAATGGGTTGACTTTTTATGTTGAAACTGGATATATTTTGAGATAGCTTAGCTCACGATAACAGGTGGTACCATAATTTTTGTTTTTCTGGTTAAAGGGACTGGTAGTGGGGTCAACCAAACGTGTGCAAACGTTTCAGTATTCCAAATATACCTATGATGAACGCCTCCTGTTATTTTTTGCGCCACGATATTCTGTCTTGAACTAATGCGCTTGTTTTGCGAAAACCCACGACTGAATCTCAATGAACTCTCTGAATATGTGAATCACGCGTTTTGCCTTGCTCAAAATGGACTGCACTGTCTAGTCTGCGCGGAGAGCTGGACAACCGTTGACCGTACACAAATCGATACTTTTCGTTTTGTGCTAACCATTTTTGGTCAGATCCATCGTTATACCAGTCACCTTGGTGTGTGTTAATTTTTATACACATGTGGAGCGCTACCTTGCGCAAAGCCAACATACAAGGAGGATGAAACTCATTATGCCCACTTAAAGCACACATGAATTGTAAGTTGTTCGTTGTAACACATTTTGTTGCAAGCTAATTACAATCACTTCATCCATATTTTCTGTCGACCTAAATCGGCAACTACAAACGGAGCCATTGTATTTTCAGTTTTACATCTTGCCTACCCACCAGAATAGTTCGACAAAACGACCTAATCAATCGAGGATGCCAAGAACAGCCGGAGCGCTTTTCCTATAAGCCAGCGATATCAATTTTATTCCTCTCAAATTGTAACATGCCATTAGGTAATAGAAATTCACAAGTTAAATTCCTTAAACCGCCTAATAATCTCTTGATATAAACTAAGTTGTCATTAAGATTCGTATTATCCTGGTACTCAGCGTCCTTAGGAGCTACCATAAGTGCAAGGCAATCGACGTAACACAACTCCTGGTGCATACAGTCGAACTGAACATAATGACAGTGATCGGGAGGATGTTGAGCTGCTTTAATGCCTCATGTTTGCACACAAGTCTCATCACAGCTCAAGCTGTGACCCTACCTGACCTGGTAACCTAACATTGTGTGAGGCATTTTCGTGTTCATGATCTTTGCGTTATTCGGTTGGAAATTACTCATGACATTACCTGATACCTGGATGTAAATGCGTGTTGGTCAATTCCACATTGCCAGGGTGTGTGAACCAATTTGATGCAGTTTTGGGGATACTGAATTGAAGGCACTATTTTAAGTGACTGTGAGACGCATTTAGTTCTAGTATATTACAACTGGCCATTCGTGTCGGCGGTGATGTGGTATTTATTGGACACTTTGACAATTCATAGCCAGTTTAACCTTTGGTTGACAATATATCCGCCCTTTATCGTGATTCAACACGTACATTTGAGTCCATCACTTGTGCCACCAGTTCGGCGTAAGAATGCATCAAATGTTCTCGATTCGGACCTACAGAGTTGAGCACATTGTTTTTCATGAAACTTTCGCCTCCAAATCTGCCATCACTTGAAATTCATCAGGTTTCCCTTAGGTATCAGTAGATTGGAGATCTAACATGCTAACTGTCTTCTATATTTCAACTACATGGATAGGCGGAAAACCTTAGTTCACGACCCTAACGGGCTCTTTGTGTTCATTTAACGCTTTGACAGAGGGGGTGAATTCACAGGTTGCAGCACTTCTTGTTTCGTTGGAATGTAGGGTCACACGCATGTCGAACAATAAACTATTTCGTAAAATTTCCCCTGAAAATAAACTGGTGGTCGAAACTGTTATCATATTTTTTGTTTTGAAAATAGACACAAGCAAATCGATGCACGCGACGTTTAGTTCAAAGTATTATTGATAGGCGCTTGTTTCCTCTTGATGAGGATGGTAAGTGGGTGGGTTAAATGCAAACCCTGTAGGTCATTTTGATGAGGGATTGATGTTTTCAGTAATGCGTGTGAAAGTTCGACTGAATAACAAACATTTCTGAGCCAGATCTGTAAAAGCAAATTATCAACTTGGATTTCTGTCAACAAAGCGTATCCCCAAGAACACTGACGTACCACTGATGGTTCTTGATATATTTCTACTGGCGTTGTTATGAACCTCAGTCATTGCTCGCTGTTGATACCTAAATGTCCAAAGTTTATAGCCATTTGAAATCTGAGCTTGAGATTACCCTTTACTGTAGTTCGTTCCCTTTCTCATGCTCATCCATAAGCCGAAAGACCCCGAAGATAGCGGTTTTCGTATGAGCCGGCAGTTCACAAGCATCCACCAATTAGCAAGCAAGTATTATGCGCTCATTTACGGGTTCAAATTTTTAACAATGTGTCGGCTCAGTTTGGATTTAGTATATTGAATAATTTGTTTAACATCATTTGAGTTACTGGTTATGACCGCATGAAGGATTAAATCCACAGTTCGACTTTTAGGGTATGGGTTTTCTCTTGTTTTGTCCGATTGATTTTAGGGATGGTAAGTTAGTTATGTGTATCTTTCAACTGTGTCTTTTAGCCGATATTATTATTGGCAAGCTCTCCGCAATGTTTTTGAAGCCTGTCAGACAGCCTGACCGCTGGTAATCATCGTCATTAACTGCAGAAAAATGGGGCAAAGACATATTTCCAGATGAGGGATATGGATATAACCAGTTTTGAAACGCTTATAATATTGATGTCATTTGTATGCAATAATCAAACTATAAACACTGAGAGCTTCCACGCACACGTGACTCAGAATTTTTGCCGCCCAAAAACACGTGAAACCAGAGAGTCTCAGGCCCGAATAAAGATTAATTAGCTGCAATACAAGAGCTTTATATGCAGATTACTCTAATGAAACCGATCCGCTGGAAAGCTGAGAGCCCATTGATTGAACTATTTTCAATAAGAGGACTTTAATGCTTAGTTACAGAATTTTCCCTATGAATAATATGTTGCTTCGAGAAAATTACGATTTTTCAAGCGAGCGCTTTTGTCGATAGAACAATTGTGGCCTACAGCTACCTATGATCATAAATGTCAATTTTGTGTGCAATTCAGGGACAAGAAGTTTCAACATCGATTTAGTTCAGGACTCTCCGCACTGTCTTTAGATAAAAAACCGTACATTTCTCACCTTAATCCCACTAGGTAGCATCCAGGTGACCTGACAAGACAGCCATGCTAGTTCTATCCGCTGTTGACAAGTGAAACTGCTGAAAGTTATCCAAAGTGTTCTGCTTCATCGCTCCATAAAATGTTGGCAACGATTTCATTGTTCAGCAGCCATTTTGCGAACGTGACACGTTGCTCCTTGTATTTTTCCGTGATGTTTTATAATAAAGTGAAATGGTACGGGTAGAAAAGAAGGCGGCGTCTCATAATACGATGCACGCTGGCGCGGGGAATGCCTGTCAGCTGGGACACCTGAGTTATTGCCGAAGATGCCGTGATGCTCTGGGACTGAAGTTTCTCGACGGCATTCTCTACAATGGGCGCTCTTTCATCACTCATAGACTTTCTCCCTTTGCAAGGAAAATCCAATTCAGATCCACTGGACTCAAATTTCGCAATCAAGCGTGTAATGGTCGACACGATGAAAGGATCTTTGATGAGGCCATGTTCGTTTTTTTAACCACGAAGTGCAGCGGTTGCGCTTTCACCAAGGGAATAACAAAGTCTCACAATTTCAATGCCTTTACTGAAGTCTATCGTAAACAGGAGAATTGTTAGCACTTGCGCACAAAACCTACTTTATGTAGCTACTAATCTTGGAGAATTTTATTGTCAGTTTTTAGTTATTTACGTTTATTTACACAAACAAATTTTGCGTTTATTATGAGACACCTAGTAGTTGACACGAAAAATACGATTCATCAGCGGTCATAAATGTTTTGTTCCCCGAAACACAGAAAAAACATAATTTTTTGACCCAAATCATTTGGGGTTACCAAAGATGTTAGTGATACAAACATTTGGTAATTAAGCAGAGTCTGCGGCTTCAATGAGAACCCAGTCACTTCTCACACAAGTGAGGTAAGCGCATCAGATTCTGTTATTTCTAAAAGTGAGCTATGCGATTTTTGCAACGTTTGTTCCTCACCTATAGTGCGCTATTTCAATTCCTTTTAACAACCAGCACCACTGGTAAAGATATTCATTACACACTGTTGGCGTTCAATCCAAAATCACACTACGTGGCTTTTGATAAAAGTTTCTGCACAGGATACTGTTGCTTTGGTCTTATTCGCGGACAGAATTGAGTAGATCTGCTCGAATTAAATTTATTACTATTTCAACCGTCGTTTTCAATGATTCCTAGTTGTTTTAACGTATGACCCATGGGTCTCTGGTCAAGAAAGATAGGCTTGAACCTCCTGAAATGCGGTCAGTTGAACCACTTCGTTATGTCTACATCCCGTTACTTGTGTAAGTTGGACAACCTTTTTGAATGCTAGCATGCATATGATTTTGCGAACGAACAGGCGTTGCAATGGTATTTTTCAGGTAACGAGATTTCTACCATGTGCTCCGATGCTGTCCCACCTCCTTGTTGTTCAATACTGACGAAGAAATGAATTATTCCTATTCGGTTACAAAACACTGTCCCATTCTCTATAAAGCCGATGGAAACTTTATTTCAATGTATCTTCTGTCATTAAGTAAAGAAATGTTTTTGTAGTTTCGAGTTTTGGTGGACTTATATACATGTATGCGTTTTCCACCAACTGCTTCTGCCTCACCGCTTTCTGATTCTCAGAAGTACACAAAATAATCCTTCGTCAAGGAGTTGGTAGGAAATGGTATTACTTCCAACATCATCAATTTACTTGCCACGATGAATGGGAAAGGAGCTTTCACCAAATTATTTTTCTTGCAGCATACTGCTTATGTTAGAGAGAATGCGTCCCATGTAATAGGAACCACAATTTACACAGAAAAATCATTTAATGGCGAAGTTAAATAGCACTAAACTATTCATAAGGGAAATCGGATGCCAATAACCAGATTTATCCCAAGTGGCTGTCTCGGACGTTCCACAATAGCTTCTGGAATGCAATTTTGAAAAACATTGAATAAGGTTCTTTGACGAAAGTACATATTTTGAGTTTTTTAGCTTACCAGTGGTCGCTTTCATCTCACAATGAATAAACTCGTAGGATTATTACTTTGGACTATATCACTTTAGGTACAGTGGCACACGAATTTCAAATTAACCGTTTTAGACGAACAAGCACTGGTGGGAGAGCTTGGTAATTTCCGCTCAGGTTGTTGGCCACAGAAAGGTGTTCTAAACTGCTTTACTGACAATGCACTAAGCTGACACAAGTTGGCTGCAGTCGCCTTGTTGTGTCTGATTTGTAAACACCCTAGACTTAAAACAAAAACTGCGTGGAACACTTGATATCTTCATCCTGAAAACAAACACATTTAAACTCTTCCGAGCTGCGGTATGCATTGTTGAAGTAAGGTAACCCCTCCAGTTCAAAATCTAGCAATTCAGTCCATGTGATTTGAGAAGACCATTGGATTTGTTAAGAATCGCCGTTGTAATGTCTCGTTGATCCTGTCGTGTAAGTAATAAATATGAGAGGGTATCCGAACATGGTTAAAGTTCACTAATTCCTGCCAGCGCCTTCATGCAGCATGTGGCCAAAAAATGATATTTTGAAATTATTAGTAATGCACTTCACTATCCGAAGTGCTTCGACCACTATGAAATATCTGCTGATTTTGCGGTACCTCAGAAAGAAACTGTTCACCAAATAACATAGAACAAGCAATGAAACAGCTCGATTGCAATTATGGTACTTCTATCGTCTTGCGTTTGCTTATCCATGTATTTCTTTGTATGATTTCGAGGTACAAAGAATTCGTGATCTTTTCATACGGCAGCAAAGAAAAAACAGCAGGGTTCGAGTTCTCAGAAATCTTCATCCTCCGGCCTAATAATACCTCACGTATATTTCGAATTCACGAGTAAACACTTCGATCCACCTCCTTGTTGTTCAATACTGACGAAGAAATGAATTATTCCTATTCGGTTACAAAACACTGCTTCATTTTTGTAGTCTTTTCTATAAAGCCGATGGAAACTTTATTTCAATGTATCTTCTGTCATTAAGTAAAGAAATGTTTTTGTAGTTTCGAGTTTTGGTGGACTTATATACATGTATGCGTTTTCCACCAACTGCTTCTGCCTCACCGCTTTCTGATTCTCAGAAGTACACAAAATAATCCTTCGTCAAGGAGTTGGTAGGAAATGGTATTACTTCCAACATCATCAATTTACTTGCCACGATGAATGGGAAAGGAGCTTTCACCAAATTATTTTTCTTGCAGCATACTGCTTATGTTAGAGAGAATGCGTCCCATGTAATAGGAACGACAATTTAACCAGAAAAATCATTTAATGGCGAAGTTAAATAGCACTAAACTATTCATAAGGGAAATCGGATGCCAATAACCAGATTTATCCCAAGTGGCTGTCTCGGACGTTCCACAATAGCTTCTGGAATGCAATTTTGAAAAACATTGAATAAGGTTCTTTGACGAAAGTACATATTTTGAGTTTTTTAGCTTACCAGTGGTCGCTTTCATCTCACAATGAATAAACTCGTAGGATTATTACTTTGGACTATATCACTTTAGGTACAGTGGCACACGAATTTCAAATTAACCGTTTTAGACGAACAAGCACTGGTGGGAGAGCTTGGTAATTTCCGCTCAGGTTGTTGGCCACAGAAAGGTGTTCTAAACTGCTTTACTGACAATGCACTAAGCTGACACAAGTTGGCTGCAGTCGCCTTGTTGTGTCTGATTTGTAAACACCCTAGACTTAAAACAAAAACTGCGTGGAACACTTGATATCTTCATCCTGAAAACAAACACATTTAAACTCTTCCGAGCTGCGGTATGCATTGTTGAAGTAAGGTAACCCCTCCAGTTCAAAATCTAACAATTCAGTCCATGTGATTTGAGAAGACCATTGGATTTGTTAAGAATCGCCGTTGTAATGTCTCGTTGATCCTGTCGTGTAAGTAATAAATATGAGAGGGTATCCGAACATGGTTAAAGTTCACTAATTCCTGCCAGCGCCTTCATGCAGCATGTGGCCAAAAAATGATATTTTGAAATTATTAGTAATGCACTTCACTATCCGAAGTGCTTCGACCACTATGAAATATCTGCTGATTTTGCGGTACCTCAGAAAGAAACTGTTCACCAAATAACATAGAACAAGCAATGAAACAGCTCGATTGCAATTATGGTACTTCTATCGTCTTGCGTTTGCTTATCCATGTATTTCTTTGTATGATTTCGAGGTACAAAGAATTCGTGATCTTTTCATACGGCAGCAAAGAAAAAACAGCAGGGTTCGAGTTCTCAGAAATCTTCATCCTCCGGCCTAATAATACCTCACGTATATTTCGAATTCACGAGTAAACACTTCGATTACCATTAGGCTGTTCTATAGGTGTTCTCTTCCTTTTTCGGGCTCCTTTCCGTCAAAAAACTTGTATCCAAAGATGGATTTGAAATTTCCTGCTCACTGAAAATGGATATCCTATTAGTCAACTTGGGTAGTAGTACAACAAACAAATATGATTGTGAGACGACATGCC
>NW_008752190.1:164159-177907 GCF_000715545.1 Opisthorchis viverrini | reverse complement strand
TCTGTTTACCTAACCAAAAATGGACACAACATTTATTTCGACATAAAGTACGGTTGTATACCACTTAAGCCAGCAAATCGAGACGGAGCAAAACCATGAAAGCTAGTATAGCAAATCTGTAGGACTTTAAATCCTGGACTGAGTTGGAAAGGCACAACAGTCAATAATTCAAAGATAATGATGTGTAACTATTGACAACAACAGATCGCACGCCAACGGTTTCGTAACATTTGCTCACATGCGCTAAAGTTGACCTGCTTATTAAAGAACGGGATATGTGGTGGAAAAATAACCAAGCAGAAGCAGTGTATTGCAGTAGAACATATTGAGAGATCTTCAGAAGTAAACCCGAATATTCATACGTTATTTCGAGAGTGCCCAAAATTGAGTTATTCAGTTACAAACAATAGAACACATGATTTAGGTTAGGGTTTACACTGAAGCAAACAAATGTGACCTATAACCAGGACATCAAGCCACAGCTAATCTTAGATGACACTAATATCATGTGCCAACCACAGTTTATCTGCTCAGTTACACTGTAGATTTATGTTTACAGTTTCCTCCTAATATTCACATAAATACCTTCGCATATAGAAATTTTAAGTAATTGACTGCATGCAATCCGTCAACTGGTTTGAGTTGTGCGGTCAAATGACTGCTTTGGGGAATATTCAAAAAGCAAACTTATAATATTGCTTTATCTTTCTGAAGTAAACTTTCTTAAACAAAAATTAAATAAATGAAAGTTCTTATGCTAAGTACGGGGCCTTTTGAATCACGAGGTTATCAGTCAGTGCTCCCTACCATACAAGCTAAAGCATCGTTTGCCTCATATATGCCGGCCTTGCCTAGTTTGGAATACCAGGTGCGCAACTGTGTAACCCGTAGGCTGAGGACCAGACGTCACATAACGACTTGAGTTTCACACTGAAATAAAGCTCGCATATTCAAGAAGAGGTATTGTGTCCAGTAGATTTTCACTTGTTCTAACTCACATCGGAAAAAAATTTCCCCATTCAAATAACAACGATTTTTATGCAACTGTGCTTTTGACTGCTAGAGAGTTTGTTTAAAGAAAAGACATAGAAAACGTGATTCGTGGCATGTTTGGTTTGGCTGTAATGAGATAACATAAATAATGAGTTGATTACATTTTCTCACCTCGTGGCAAATCTTTTCATCGATCGGAGCAATCAGTATAAATCCTTTAAATGAAAAAAATTGTTTACCATTTGTCTTTTTTGTGTCAGACCAGTCATTAATGTCGTTGCACCAAAAGTAATTGGTCTGACCAACTTATTAAAATTTTCAAATTTGCCCAGTTCAAAACATTCATTTTAATTGAAATGCCACGAAAAAATTCAAATGTTTAAAATGATATTCAATAATTTCGATTCATTAGATTCCATCGGGAATCAAAAAAGATCAACTGACATAGTTTGTTTTACTTTGTCTGAAAGACGGACGACGTCTACACCTCCANAGTAAAATATTTTCGCAGATAGATGTCAGCAGATGAGAACTCGTAGCGTGCCATACGTAAACCCTTACATTACTTCAATCCTTTTTTACCTTTTACGTCGATTGAAATCGGGAAAAATAAAAAGATAAGCTTGGCATCAAAAATTCGTTTGTCAACCAAAATTTAGTGGGCCTTACTAGCCGTGCATTTCTAAAGCTGCCGATAGCTACCAACTGAATTGCCTTCAAAAATGTAATGGTTAATTAGAACATAGCATGTCTAAACAACAGTGTCAAAAACTTGCATGGATGTTGCTTTGCCGTTGCCCAGTAGCCCGTGTATCTGCAGCCAAGTTTGAGCCCATTCAGTTCTTGCAAGAATAGGCCGCTAATATCGGTGCTTTCCCCTCTTCTGTAGTTGACAAGCCTCACATCCGTGTTCAACATGTACTTTCCTAGCAATTGGCCATTAACTTTCACTTCGCTTTTCAATAAACGTTTGCACCATTTCACAATCAACTGGTCGTCGACAAAGTATCTTACTTTCTTGAGCTGCAAGCAAATGTAGATAAAGAGAGCCGTGCATTTTAGTGCTTATCAACTTCAACCAGTTAGGGTGGAATATTCTAATCAGGTTGAATGATAGCAAAATTTATCTGCATTTATTGTTGCATAATGCAATGAATAAATGAATGTGACAGCAACATGTCATACTGAGCATTTATCCTTTCTGGAATATGCCTTATGAAATAGCACTAACTGTTTTCTTAGGAACAACTAGTGCAGAACTCCCGCCCCCATCTTAATCAGGCTGTAGGTTCATTGTATCTACAAGAAAAATAAATCCATTAACCGTTTTGCTTGCTACAAGCAAGCAGACTCCAGGAACACATCTGGCATCTGTAGATTTATTTCAGCGATTAATGTATGACCGTTTCTACTCAGTGTTACTCACTAAGATTTAGTGTTGTGAAAACAATTGTTCTACGCCACCAATAATCCCTAACAACGCATAAATATTTTGATGCAAAACCAAATGAGTCCTGCCGAATGCTCCAAAAGTTTTGATATCACTGGAGACGATCCTCGTCAGATTTTTTTATTGACGTAAATAATAAAAGTAAGGGATTAACGAATGTCCACTCGCTGTCACATTAATGTGATGTTCCGTCGAATTTAGTGCTATCTTCTGAATAGCAATGACTGTGTTCACTGTAAAAGCACTGCTCTGTTTACCTAACCAAAAATGGACACAACATTTATTTCGACATAAAGTACGGTTGTATACCACTTAAGCCAGCAAATCGAGACGGAGCAAAACCATGAAAGCTAGTATAGCAAATCTGTAGGACTTTAAATCCTGGACTGAGTTGGAAAGGCACAACAGTCAATAATTCAAAGATAATGATGTGTAACTATTGACAACAACAGATCGCACGCCAACGGTTTCGTAACATTTGCTCACATGCGCTAAAGTTGACCTGCTTATTAAAGAACGGGATATGTGGTGGAAAAATAACCAAGCAGAAGCAGTGTATTGCAGTAGAACATATTGAGAGATCTTCAGAAGTAAACCCGAATATTCATACGTTATTTCGGGAGTGCCCAAAATTGAGTTATTCAGTTACAAACAATAAAGCACATGATTTAGGTTAGGGTTTACACTGAAGCAAACAAATGTGACATATAACCAGGACATCAAGCCACAGCTAATCTTAGATGACACTAGTATCATGTGCCAACCACAGTTTATCTGCTCAGTTACTCTGTAGATTTATGTTGACAGTTTCCTCCCAATATTCACATAAATACCTTCGCATACAGAAATTTTAAGTAATTGACTGCATGCAATCCGTCAACTGGTTTGAGTTGTGCGGTCAAATGACTGCTTTGGGGAATATTCAAAAAGCAAACTTATAATATTGCTTTATCTTTCTGAAGTAAACTTTCTTAAGCAAAAATTAAATAAATGAAAGTTCTTATGCTAAGTACGGGGCCTTTTGAATCACGAGGTTATCAGTCAGTGCTCCCTACCACACAAGCTAAAGCATCGTTTGCCTCATATATGCCGGCCTTGCCTAGTTTGGAATACCAGGTGCGCAACTGTGTAACCCGTAGGCTGAGGACCAGACGTCACATAACGACTTGAGTTTCACACTGAAATAAAGCTCGCATATTCAAGAAGAGGTATTGTCTCCAGTAGATTTTCACTTGTTCTAACTCACATCGGAAAAAAATTTCCCCATTCAAATAACAACGATTTTTATGCAACTGTGCTTTTGACTGCTAGAGAGTTTGTTTAAAGAAAAGACATAGAAAACGTGATTCGTGGCATGTTTGGTTTGGCTGTAATGAGATAACATAAATAATGAGTTGATTACATTTTCTCACCTCGTGGCAAATCTTTTCATCGATCGGAGCAATCAGTATAAATCCTTTAAATGAAAAAAATTGTTTACCATTTGTCTTTTTTGTGTCAGACCAGTCATTAATGTCGTTGCACCAAAAGTAATTGGTCTGACCAACTTATTAAAATTTTCAAATTTGCCCAGTTCAAAACATTCATTTTAATTGAAATGCCACGAAAAAATTCAAATGTTTAAAATGATATTCAATAATTTCGATTCATTAGATTCCATCGGGAATCAAAAAAGATCAACTGACATAGTTTGTTTTACTTTGTCTGAAAGACGGACGACGTCGACACCTCCATGGATTAAAGCCCGCAAATTTTTGCGGCTCCTATAAGGTTTCAAGCTGAATCGATAGACTGTTTGGCGTCACCATTGCTTGCTTGCAAAGTGAAACTCCACTAACTTATATAAAACTATTTGAACAGCTCCATAAAGAAACATACTCCATATCTGGCAACGTTGGACAACGGACTGGTGGCCTCATAAATTTGCCTTAGAGAGACGGCGAAATTGGTTTACTAGATACTAAACGTTCCATTCAGTAGCACGTCCCACAACAATAAACGCATTTCTCAAAGTCGGAAAGCAGCGCAACGTTTTTCCACAGTGGCACCCCATTTTTAGATTCATCGGAAACCTGGGTTTGAAAAGGAGAATTGGTGAGAAATCCGGCTAATTCGCAAGAATGAACGTGAAGACCCGGCTGCGCATCCGGCTGCCCATCAGCCACCCAGACAACTGTATCGTCATGCCTAACAGAGTACAACGCATGTACATACATGCTATCCCAAAATTTGGAGGTGAAAAACTAATCGCTTGCTTAATTACCACGTTACCGGTCAAAATTCTCCCCCTTATTTAGTCGAATAACCAATTATTTTATTGGGAGCGAGATATTATGATGCATTATCATAATGATGCAGTCAGAGTTCCTGCTCCATATCAGCTCCATTTACAGTTACGGTGACACTCGTGTTAACATAATAAGTATGGCTTATCTACTCATGTCTTCGATCATGTGTCACGCTACCTAAGTGGAAAGACTGATCAATCAACTAACTAGGGAAAACTCAAGACCGTAATCCCGCCTCAAAGATGGAGAAGAGCAAACGAGCTACCGATCAGTGGATTATCCCAAGAAGTTTCTCGTAGATTTAATCCAACGGGTTAGCCTAACATTGCTCGCTATTAGCGAGTTAATGCTCTTCTAAAGATGAAAATTCACTAAATGCGACCCAAAGGTCAGGTGACTGATTTACTCTCCGAGTGGTTTCGTCTAACATTTTAATTCTTCATTTTCATTCTGCAGAGTTACCGTTTTTAGTATGCCAGTGACGACATAGAACGTGAGCTTTAAACACTTGCTGAAACCGCGTAAATTCTACATTTGGTACTTGTGGGAGCCAGGTTGAATAAAACTGGAACCCATATAATTATACGGGGACGTCCAGATTGGCACATATACTGAGTGTACAACATTATACTAACGATACATATCCCTCCCGACATAAATATGCATATCGTTTTTTGCAACCATAAACAAAAATCACTACTTGAAAATCGGCCTTTGTAATGATTCCTAGGTGTGAAATTCGTAGGATTTTGTCCGGGACTTGCTTTGCGTGGGTTCATCGACTATTCGCATCTATCTTTGAACACGCATTGTTAAACCATGTGACGCCTAGAAAGTAATAAAATCATAGTTGACAAAGCGCAAAGTGTAAAACTAATCCAGGCTTATTGCTCCCAGGATTGTTCAACATACATTATAAACTTCTTGTGAGTACTGTAACAGTCAAGGAAACAGTAGCTTTGCTGCGCATCGTTAAGGGTTCTACATATTTTATCCATTGTTTCTTCACACGTAAGTGAGCACTGCTGCTTCCCAGTGTAATTTAGCTGATATGGAGTTTGTCCGTCGCAGCAGCAAGTTCAATCGAGTGACTAGCACTCAATGAGGAATTTGTAACCGGGGTAAACAAGTTTGAGTGCTAAGTAAGGTTTTGGCTAAATCGTTCAGAAATTAAATTGAAGTTGTTGCTGAATCTGGGAGACAATGTTAAACAATTTCAGTGGACTGCGGAATATGATATATTTAATTTTCCAATTTGTTTTTGGTTTTCGGGAAATTGCAAGTACCGGGAAATATTGGATGTTTTCCGTTTTTGCTGTTTATGAAAAATATTGCGCACGACAGGGTGTCCCATTGTCAAAAAACTGTCATTTCAGGCGTCTGCAATCTGGCACACCAACTGAAGGACACCCAGCGATTTATTGGTATGATGGTAGTCATCCAAACTAAGGTTAAATTTGCGTGCCTTCCAGCAACTCTGGTGGCACAAGGCTTTGAGTTTATCAAACAACCATTCTTCTCGTATCTACAAGAGATGAAGTTTTTAGTTCCCAAGTTAAATTATTTGGAAATTCGTCTTTGGTAGTGGTGAATTTGTGGATTGTTTTCAAGTCAGCATTAACAATTATATCGCAAGTTCTGCGGATTTTTTTATTGCTTTAAGGAACGTCTTTATAACAAAAAGCCGCTTCGGAAGGATAGACGAACCATGGATTGTTTGGCGAACATAAAGGGAAAATCACATTTCTGCGCCTAATTAGGTTTGAGGAGACGGAGGCGAAGAAAATGCCTCTAATATGTGCTATTATGCACAGCTGAATACTACGGCTGATCCCCTCTTTTCAACCACGTTCCTGCTAAAGGTTCTAAAATCCTTTACACCAATGCAGTCAAGCTTCACCTGAGTCGAGAGGCTGTCCTCACAGCATGGTTTGAAATTCTCTTTGGCACATCTGGAGTATGTAGGCTATTTTCTACAAGAGACGCAATAGCATGTAGTTTACCGACGGGGCCTTATAAATCGTTCACCTGCAAAGTTTTGAAGCGGTTCACTGTGCTGAGCTTAGTGATGCACTTCCATGCCTTGAACAGATGCATGGTAAACTGAATGTAGGGTATTTCCAAGCACGCTTCGACACAGGCTTCATTTACCCAGGCTACATCAAGCATTCCCGTTTTGCAACAAACAAATAGCTGGCTTAAATTACATCCCTGCTAGCTCCTAGCGCGGTCTCTATACTGTATGGCGCATTGCACACCATGTGTATCTCATCCTATCTGTTGACCGGGCTATCTTTTCAAACCTCCATCCACAAACTGACTTCTCTAACCAAAGCAGTAAGAACTTGGACCACAGTGTAGAGCGTGTACCGGAATTCACGGTCAATTATCATGGCAGCGCTCCTTTAATAAGCTCGTAGGTAGTTATAGCGTTGTGATATTCTGCGGAAGAGATGAACGGAAACAAAACAGGTTCCAAACGATATGGCTAAGGGGTTAACGAACACAGCGTGCCATGGAAACCAAGCCAGCGGGTTGCCTTTGATTGACGCTGAGAAAACAAGAAGCAGATCAGTGTGAGAGTTAATGTCCTTCTCCCATCGGACAACATCTAACCTGCAAGGACGTTCTGCAACCAAATTTTCAAGTACGACATAGAAACGCATGACGTGCCTCCGATTTGGGTTACCTGCCTCCTCACATACTACATTAGTTAGGGTCTGTTCGACTATTGCGATAAATTCTGTCACCACTTAGTCTATGACTAGGTCTCNAGACGGAGGCGAAGAAAATGCCTCTAATATGTGCTATTAATCACAGCTGAATACTACGGTTGATCCCCTATTTTCAACCACGTTCTCGCTAAAGTTTCTAAAATCCTTCACACCAATGCAATCAAGCTTCACCTGAGTAGAAAGGCTGTCCTCACAGCATGGTTCGAAATTCTCTTTGGCACATCTGGAGTATGTAGGCTATTTTCTTCAAGAGACGCAATAGCATGTAGTTTACCTTATAAATCGTTCACCTGCAAAGTTTTGAAGCGGTTCACTGTACTGAGCTTAGTAAAGCAATTCCATGCCCTGAACAGATGCATGGTAAACTGAATGTAGGGTATTTCCAAGCACGCTTCGACACAGGCTTCATTTACCCAGGCTACATCAAGCATTCCCGTTTTGCAACGCAACAAACACTGGCTTGAATTACATCCTTGCTCGCTCCTAGCATGGTCTCTATACTGTATGGCGTATTGCACACTATGTGTATCTCATTCCATTTGTTGACCGGGCTATCTTTTCAAACCGCCATCCACACACTGACTTGTCTAACCAAAGCAGTAAGAACTTGGACCACAGTGTAGAGTGTGTACCGGAATTCACTGTCAATTATCATGGCGGTACACCTTTAATAAGCTCGTAGGTAGTTATAGCGTTGTGATATTCTGCAGAAGAGATGAACGGAAACAAAACAGGTTCCAAACGATATGGCTAAGTGGCTAATGAACACAACGTGCCGTGGAACCCAAGCCAGCGTGTTGCCTTTGATCGACGCTGAGAAAACAAGAAGCAGATCAGTGTGAGAGTTAATGTCCTGCACTGCAAGGACGCAACCAAATTTTCAAGTGCGACATAGAAACGCATTACGTGCCTCCGATATTGGTTACCTGCCTCCTCAAATACTACATTAGTTAGGGTTTGTTCGATTATTGCGATAAATTTTGTCACCACTTAGTCTATGACTAGGTCTCCTCTAAATATAATTCGGGCCAATTTTTGTTTGAGAGAAAGCATTGCTGACAAAATGAATCACTAGTGGACTATATACGAACAGGAATTTCCAAGCATGTCAGCCTCAAACATCAGGAACACCCTGTTTGGCGAGGTTAAGACTGAAATCATTGCTAAACGCTGGATCAAGAACTGTTAAACAATGAAACAGCTCCAGTTGCCTCTTACACAGTGTCACCCTTAGTTAAGGAGTCACTGAAACTTTGGAAGCGGCCTGAGACGTTTGATGCCCAGATTGTCCTTATTTTCATGCACTGGAAGAAATATACGGACATAAAGCCAACCTTTGTTTGATTGTGTGTAAAATGTTACCGTTGTCAAAAGTTGGCGTGTTTGGCTATTCCAACCGAAAAATCGGCGTTTGTCAGTACTTCCCACGGATTGATATCCCCCGAAATTATTGCGTACACAAAAATGAAACAATTGTTTTGCACGTTTTTGTATCGCAGACGGGATGGCTAAAGTAGCAGTACCAACTACGTGTTGGCGTACTACCAGTCTCTGTCTGGCGGGCGTAGTGACTTTAACTAGTTGATTCGGCGGCCCGTATTACCTGTATTTGTCTGGTCGAGTATTCGCCATGTCCGTGATGATTTTATTCAGTGCGTCGTGCTGTGAACTTGTTAAAGTCAAATTTAACCAATCTGTGACAGAGAATTGGCGATTCGGAGCCTTGACAGAAGACTTGAAATACAGCATACTAAAGTGAACACGTTTTCTCAGTTGCAGTGAAGAGGAAATTATGATTTTCAGTCTGCTCGCCAAGCCGTTCCTGATCAAGTCAGTCATCGAACTTTTCATGCAAGTCAGTCTCCTTTAGATAAAGACATAGTTTTGTGTGAGCGATCGTCTTCGCTTCCATAAAAATTCAAAGCCATCAAGTGTAAGTCGTAGAGGGGTATTAGATTGTCTCTCCCAACAGCCACGAAGGGATCGATGCAAAGCACACCAAATTGACAGTAGAATCCAAAATATTTGAAAAATTCTTCTTTGGTTTAACTATCTGTCTGAGTCTGATTGAACTTTCTGGCACATGAACTCTTAGCGAACCTCAAGCGCCTTCGCTAGTGTCTTCATGCTGTTTATTTTTTTAAATGGTTCATGCTTAACTTGTATTGGGCTTGTATATTAGAGACACGACGGCAAACAGTTTTTTAAAGAAAAGTTTACGGTTTTTAACCATTATTTTAGTTATTGAATTGATCGTGATGATATTCTTTATTCGAGTAAGCCTTTCTCGATGTTGCCTTGTCTTCGGACGTAGTATCTACTTCACTATAATTTGTGTGACAGCCTTAATATTTGCAAGCCGTTATATTACCAAGAGAACAAGAGCGTACCAAAAGATACAATCTTGTGGAAAGTTTGTTTGTACCACCAAGAAGCAAACATATTACCCAGAAAATCTTCCGCCCCAAAGGTATGCTTTATTGACAACAGGGAATCTCTATCCAAATGAAGTGTAAACGAGTGTCTCGTACGCCTTGCTAAGCACGACGAACAAAATATGCGCATAGGAGTTTTCAACGACCTTGTGATTAGTCCATTAAGTCTATACAGTGTATCGCGATGTCTCGTTCCAACTGGAACATGCGACACATTCAGTTAATTAGCAACGTGATAAACGAGAGATTCAGCTGGGTTTCAGGTGAGTCTTCGGTGAAACCAGATTGTTATGCAAATGACAGTTTGACGATAAAATTTGTGTACCTCATTAGGATTAATAGGAAAAGTTGTTCGTTCCAAAAACTGAACACGAAAAGATTCTCAACCCTACTGAATCGGACACTTACTTTCATAATAGTTTCTATTTCCGCTATATTCTTCCGTATCTAAAATCATACAAAAATTGTCTTTTTTCATTCACGTACAAATCATGCTTCCACATACTACCCTACCTCCCTATTATTGTTTTTAATGCTATTTTGTGATGTAGTTGGCAGCCGATACCTCAACAATGAAAATGGAAGAAAAAACATGGAATGAGGCGAATATTACCAACGAATCTCACAGTTGGTGCGTGAGCCGATGATGAAAACGTATTGCTAAGGAACGAACCGTTCGAAATAATAACTTGGTGACCTGTAATTTGCAGAGCACATGCATTACTCACAGTAAACATCCTCACTTTGGGCAGTTCCAACTCCAGTAAAACACTGACTTGTGTCTCCATTGATTAGTCGGTTGACGAACCACATTTGAAAAGCATACGGGATTCCGAGCACCTCCATTGGAACATGCGTTTTATTGACCGTTAGTTGAAATTCGTGCTCTTTTGGATAATTGTCATTTTGTTTTTCACTTAGATGCTGACAGTTCATGATAAAGCCGCTCTTCCATCTCTCCTCGGTGAGTTTCTTAAACTGTAAACACAGGAAAATTATTAATTACGCAACATTTGTAACTGTACAGGCCATGACCTGTAGGCCTTCAGTTAACGTACACGCAACCAAAATTAGGGGATTTACTCTTGATGATAGTTTACAACCTCAACTTTTGTCAGACACTTCACTTGCAAACTCATTTAGCGTTACGAGCAATGAACGAAAAAGCGATTCATGTTATACACAAACTCCGGGCAGGGTAAGCACAATGATCACACTGCCACGTGATATGTACGGCAAGGAAAGAAGGGACTCATCAATGATGATGGTATTGTGGTATGATGGTATCATGATGCGATGAATTTGAATCACAGTTAACACGCAGTCAACCAAACACGATTCAAGGGAATCACATCCTCAATTGTAAGGAATTAAAATATATATTAGGACCGCGGACCCAGCTTAAGCTAAGAACGCGTAGTGTGATCCCTGTTCCTCACGGGCGCCCAGTAATCTAGTAGAAATTTCGTCTTGTAAGTAAGGCTTATATGTGCCTAATATTATTGAACAACTGTATAGCTGCTTCATCCCCATCGGAAACCATCAGATGTGCGCATCCCACAAAATTCCAGGGATCCTCGAACCCGCAACAATCCGGAAGAATTTCAGATACATCCTTTCGGCCAGAATTTGCTGAACGACGTTTTTATTAATACTTATTCAGACAGGACACGGTATGCCATCCATAGCATTGAAAGCATTTCAAACGGCCATGTGTTGACCTCAGGTTAGTTACCTGAGTGACGACTTCTATGAGGAACCTTTCAGTTGCTCTGCAAAAGGATTCTTCATCTGAGCGGAGCGAGATGGCACAAATGGCTGGAGCGTAGTCTGAACCCAACCTCTGCTTCCTAACTTCCCCTGCCCAACCTTGGGCAACCTGGCAGTATCCCAACCCTCATGATTCCTTCAGGAAGCATGGCAGTTAGGCACATAATAAGGAGTGGGTGTTAGGCCTACTAAGGAGGCTTTATGTCTGCTAATAACGCTGAACTGCGGCGGATCAATATCAGCTTGCACTCTTCAGTTTTTCCACTAACTACTGACGTATTTATGAGTAACTTGTGAAAGTAACTCAACAATATCCGAGTGGCTTCTCTTCTGTTACCCAACAAAATAATTTGTATGCATTTCCAATGTCGTTAGTCTTGTCTTGTTTTTCCGTATCGTATTATATTAGCGCAGAATATTCTTTGGCACAGAGTATTCTCCTCCCTTCGTCTTTCCTCACATTCGTTAGATTTGTATTAATTAAGTACAATAGTAGAACCGTAACACAAGGGACGCATCTTTGGCCATTCCTACTGAGATCAGTGAAAATGCTGACTGCCAGCATAATACTTCGCCATATAATAAGGGCACCAACTTCAAACTTAATTGGACAGCATAACTACCGATGGAATGACCTTTTTCGTTGAGGCAGATTCAATTAGTTGTTCTTCACTTGCCCTTGTTAGCTGAGTTCTAATTTTAGCATCACTTTTTGGCCCGCTTGGAAATTCCCACGTGAGCTCACTTTCGATTGCACTGGACACGTCTGTATGCGTCAATGTTCATTAGATCAGCTTATTTGCACGTTCCGGTTTGGCTAATCGCATCAAGATATCAAGCGGCTATCCGGAATTGGGTTCACGGTATTAAGAAGACAGTAAGAAAACTGTGGTCTACAACACCATCATTCAAATTGTCAGTGTTCACAAAAACTAATTAGGACTAAGTGGCCAGATCTCATGAGGACGAAAGACAACCGCACAAGCATTTTATTTGCCTGGACAACTCAGATATAAATATCATTTAATTGCCTTTTCCGAACAACAATTTTGGGTTCTGTATTGGGTGCTCTCATCAAAGAGCAGGCAATTTCCTATTAAAAATCGTTACATTTCTATATTAGATTGGGGACAACTAGTAAAACCAGGAAAGACGATGTTCGCTTTATTCATTACTAGTTGCACAAAGTCTCTTAGTTCAATTCACATATCTCTTTATTTGCTCTGATATACTTGGAAAATCCCACTTATGTCTAGAAACTTTGAGAAAAACGGATATCTGAAACAGTTCGATAAAATTTGCTGATGAGCTAGTCACGTAATATCTCCTCCGTTAATTAGGAAAGAGTCGATGTACCTAAGAGAATATCAGTTGAATGTATGAAGAATAAGAATAACTGTTCTACAATGCATACAAATCAGGTTTCTATGGCAGGCGGGAATGTGGCTAACCTCATTGCACTCAGCACCATTTTTCAAAGGTCCAGTAGCAGAGAGGTAACGAACACCAATATCTAAAATTTAAGAAAAATTCCTGGATAATTCAACATTTTTCAAAGCCGAGGCTGATCGCAGAATCTTTGTTACATCTGTTGAGCTTTATGTGCATAGTGGGGATAAACATGCAATATTCTGTAGCATTCTAAAGACATCACGTGGCCACAATTGACTTAATTCAACAAAGTGACAGTATTTTAGGGAAGTAGCTCATTGAGTGCATGTTTTGTCTATAAGAACATAGGAAACGTATTTGCGTAGCCTGGAGTGATGTGGTCCTTAATTTTTGTAGCAAGCTGTCATGTGAAAAGAACATGTGCTTCCTATTCGACAGTTTAAACCTGAGTGGTCTAATCCCAACCTATATATATATACATATATATATTTTCGAAATTCCATCGTAAGCTTATCCTTAGAAATCGTATTTCGTTCAGTAAAACAGTACCCTAATATATGAAGTGCCCACGATTGTTCCAAACTAAAACAGAAAATTACGAGTTTCTAACGGAATTGGTAGTAAGATTTAGCAAACATGGCCACTGTTACGAAACTTCAATGTGCCAATCGGTCGCTTTTGCTTT
>NW_008752190.1:154283-162656 GCF_000715545.1 Opisthorchis viverrini | reverse complement strand
CTAGTAAAACCAGGAAAGACGATGTTCGCTTTATTCATTACTAGTTGCACAAAGTCTCTTAGTTCAATTCACATATCTCTTTATTTGCTCTGATATACTTGGAAAATCCCACTTATGTCTAGAAACTTTGAGAAAAACGGATATCTGAAAGAGTTGGATAAAATTTGCTGATGAGCTAGTCACGTAATATCTCCTCCATTAATTAAGAAAGACTCGATGTACCTAAGAGAATGTCAGTTGAATGTAGGAAAAATAAGAATAACTGTTCTACAGTGCATACAAATCAGGTTTCTATGGCAGGCGGGAATGTGGCTAACCTCATTGCACTCAGCACCATTTTTCAAAGGTCCAGTAGCAGAGAGGTAACGAACACCAATATCTAAAATTTAAGAAAAAATCCTGGATAACTCAACATTTTTCAAAGCCGAGGCTGATCGCAGAATCTTTGTTACATCTGTTGAGCTTTATGTGCATAGTGGGGATAAACATGCAATATTCTGTAGCATTCTAAAGACATCACGTGGCCACAATTGACTTAATTCAACAAAGTGACAGTATTTTAGGGAAGTAGCTCATTGAGTGCATGTTTTGTCTATAAGAACATAGGAAACGTATTTGCGTAGCCTGGAGTGATGTGGTCCTTAATTTTTGTAGCAAGCTGTCATGTGAAAAGAACATGTGCTTCCTATTCGACAGTTTAAACCTGAGTGGTCTAATCCCAACCTATATATATATACATATATATATTTTCGAAATTCCATCGTAAGCTTATCCTTAGAAATCGTATTTCGTTCAGTAAAACAGTACCCTAATATATGAAGTGCCCACGATTGTTCCAAACTAAAACAGAAAAATACGAGTTTCTAACGGAATTGGTAGTAAGATTTAGCAAACATGGCCACTGTTACGAAACTTCAATGTGCCAATCGGTCGCTTTTGCTTTTACACGTGTTGATGCACAAAGCAAATGTTCAATTTATTCTGTCAAGTGTGAAACTGATTGGCGGCAAACAAAGAACTGCAGGTAATAGTAAACGTTTTTTGCAAGTTTCTTCGTGGAAAACCATTGAACCATTTGAGCTAATTTGTAAAAAAACTGAAAGTGCCTGGCACAACGAGAACTTTAAACTGCGCAACTCACCCATGGTTGAAGTAACCACATGGTACCGTAAGTCCACTGCATTAAAAATGGTAAGTAAAAGAAATTTAACCGGGAATGAGACAGATCTACTGCACCGTGAAATACAAATCTTACCTTACTGTTGCATTATTCTTGTAGTTCGCAGTTTAAATAGCCCTGTGTTTCAATCATTCCCGTGTCTCAATGGTTAAGTTTCGATCTTACTGACCAGAAGTTTCGCAGTCTGAATTCAGTATGAAGACACGAGTGCTACAGTCTGGACTCTCTCAACCTTAGCTCTCTTGCATTCTTTGGATTACATGATAACTATGCACCGAAACGGGTTTACAACTGAACGGCTATCATTTTTTATTACTTTCAAGGCTAAAAGTTTCCTTTGATTCATTCTTCTCATAATGCTAGTTTTTTTAATCAGTCAGTATGCGTTTATAATCTCCGATAGAAAAGCAAAGATTTTTTGAAGGAAATTTCACAAGTTTGCTGAAAACTCTCCGACAGCCTACAACCGGTTTCGCCCTTCTTGAAGCTCATCAGGTAATCACAGAACTTTTTCTGTTTTATCACCTTCCGGTACTAAGCAGTTTCTGAGGACGAGCAAATACCTATCATTTGGGCTATAAAACCATGCGTTTTCTTGAATATTTCCGTATTCAAAGTTGTTATACTAACGTTTTCAAAATATGAGGTGAGGACTCTTTTAAAGGTGCGCTTCGTCAGTAATGAACAACTCAATTTGTATTTTCAGTACATACTCCGGTGATGAAACATCCCACTGCGCACAGCCTCGTATCAAACTTCAATGGTTTCTGGTAATTTTCAACTCCATAAATAAATTAAAATTATGATTATGAGCAGTGTTAAAAGCATTGCTTGCAGCTTCCTTATGCTTATCGTTTCAAAGTACAAACGATTTTAAATCTGTTCAAGCACTCTCGGATTTCTGACAGTTATGCGGTCCTGTGGCCAATGGTTTAATTGAAATAAGCTCTGTGTATCACTGAACTATCATCTAGGGAATGCGAGGTTATGACACGGCTCGAATACATTCTTAATACTTTAGAAGTGTTCTGGAGAAAATATTACAGGACATTGTGTACACATATATATGTATGTGGGAAACCATCGTTAAAAATGAGCGCATCGTGGGGAATATTCATTCTGAATCACTTACCACCGCTTGTAATTCGGAACAAGATAGCCGCCAGCAAACATAGCGAAAAGATGTTCTTAGACGCTAGCATACTATATCGGGGAGCAATGTTAATGTACAGTGATTTCAAATATATCAACGTAGCTCCCACCAATCAAACAGGCAGTGTACTCCTATTGGTATCTCAGCTGTTATGTGCACCAATCGGCCCAGAGTTAGTCATGTCAACATGATAGGTCATCCATGCTCTGCAGCATTTTCAGCATGAAGCCATGGTTTAGTGTCCCAAAATGTTTCACGGGACACGCAGGATGCTTTGCGGCGTTTGTGTTACTTCTCAGTGCGACTGAAATCAGCTGTGTATCCGATATGTCGTCGTTTGCTTCGTGATTTTTAGGCTGTTAGGACTCGGTAACAGCACTTTTAAAGTAAATTACATTAATGATGAACAACTCATACTATGAGTGAACATCGCCATTTTAGAATCCACTTAACACTGTCATCATTGTTTGTTCTCAAGTATGCTTCCATCGTAGTAGATCAAACTAGAAGTGTCAAATAACCTCATGATTTTGAGTCCGCTTCTACAAAATTCAGAATACTGGCTGCTCTGGTGCTTAGATTCGAAACGCTGAGGACACTACACAACCTGGCTTTCAATGTTGTCCTTTATGTGTGACCTCACAGTGAATTCATTGTTTTCCTCTTTTATTCACTTTATTGCCTACAGTGAACTTTCACATCACTACCCGTTCCACAAGTAATGTTTTCAGATTAAGTGACATTCAAAATGGTAGTTACTGGACAGATGTTGCAAGTGATTTCAGTAAGCACGCCATGAATAAAATAGAATGTTCGGATAAGGAATGTCTGTCAATGATTCCCAGTCATATCTATCAAAACTGCAAAATTGCGTGACGCTTGTTCCGCGAAAACGGTTGCTTTGAGAATAGAGACGCAGAAGACACAACCAGATTGCTAGAATTTTACTTTCTGATTCTATTCTGGATTCAAAACCGTTCTGTAAACCTCATGAACTAACAGCTATATGAAGTTTATCGGTTGCCTTTTGAGGTAATATCTGTCATGGGTTTGAGTCGGAATATTTCAAAATTTACTGAACCAAGTTGGATCTTGTTGTTTATGTCGCTTATGCATAAAAACAACCAATAAAATTTATCTGTGTCAGGCGGCCGGCCTGCCATGAAAAACAACCAAAGTAACATTTGTGATGGGTCGCGTTCATATTTAGGCAGCTATTTTTTGTAAACTCTGAAATACTGAGATTGGGAACATCGTCATTGTCGGCAGGAATAACAGCGTACTTGCTGTACAGTGGTTTCAGCCGCCACAGTTTCGCTCACCGTTGATTCGGGGAGGTGGGGTGGGCAGCTGCGTGTTGGAGGCGAGAGCTGAGAAATTTGTGTGTAAATACAGCAATGCAGATGGACTGTTATGTGTGAAATCGAGAAGAGAGTTATGCATTGAAGACAAAAGCTTGGATGCATGAGCGCCATTGAGGGCGCGAATGGGCCATGTCTGACAATGTCNGTAGATCAAACTAGAAGTGTCAAATAACCTCATGATTTTGAGTCCGCTTTTACAAAATTCAGAATACTGGCTGCTCTGGTGCTTAGATTCGAAACGCTGAGGACACTACACAACCTGGCTTTCAATGTTGTCCTTTATGTGTGACCTCACAGTGAATTCATTGTTTTCCTCTTTTATTCACTTTATTGCCTACAGTGAACTTTCACATCACTACCCGTTCCACAAGTAATGTTTTCAGATTAAGTGACATTCAAAATGGTAGTTACTGGACAGATGTTGCAAGTGATTTCAGTAAGCACGCCATGAATAAAATAGAATGTTCGGATAAGGAATGTCTGTCAATGATTCCCAGTCATATCTATCAAAACTGCAAAATTGCGTGACGCTTGTTCCGCGAAAACGGTTGCTTTGAGAATAGAGACGCAGAAGACACAACCAGATTGCTAGCATTTTACTTTCTGATTCTATTCTGGATTCAAAACCGTTCTGTAAACCTCATGAACTAACAGTTATATGAAGTTTATCGGTTGCCTTTTGAGGTAATATCTGTCATGGGTTTGAGTCGGAATATTTCAAAATTTACTGAACCAAGTTGGATCTTGTTGTTTATGTCGCTTATGCATAAAAACAACCAATAAAATTTATCTGTGTCAGGCGGCCGGCCTGCCATGAAAAACAACCAAAGTAACATTTGTGATGGGTCGCGTTCATATTTAGGCAGCTATTTTTTGTAAACTCTGAAATACTGAGATTGGGAACATCGTCATTGTCGGCAGGAATAACAGCGTACTTGCTGTACAGTGGTTTCAGCCGCCACAGTTTCGCTCACCGTTGATTCGGGGAGGTGGGGTGGGCAGCTGCGTGTTGGAGGCGAGAGCTGAGAAATTTGTGTGTAAATACAGCAATGCAGATGGACTGTTATGTGTGAAATCGAGAAGAGAGTTATGCATTGAAGACAAAAGCTTGGATGCATGAGCGCCATTGAGGGCGCGAATGGGCCATGTCTGACAATGTCTCTAACCTTTAATGTGGACTGTCTCGAGGTCCCCATCCAGGAAGACGGCAATGACCAGCGCAGCTGAGTTTGCTGGTAATGGCCTTCACACTTCGCCACCAAGTCATTGTTTGACCGCCTCTGGCTCTCTTCCACCCTTCACGTAGTTGTGCAAAAAGAGCCTTTCGGTGAAGTCAATCGACTGGCGTACGCAGCACTTGGCCAAGCCAGCGCAACCTGTGCAGTGGTCAGTTAATCTGTCGAGGGTGAGTTATTTCTCCCAAGTACCACTCGCGAACTTCAGCACTGCTGATCCGGTGTTCCCACCAGGTTTGGGCAGTGCCCCGAAGACATCGATGATCAAACACTGAAAGTCTTTTGACGTCCGCGGAGCGCAGCGGCCAGGTTTCTGGTCCGTATAGTAATATGGATCGCATCGCGGCATGGTAAATTCGACCCTTGATGGAAAAGCTGATATCACGCCTACGCCACAAATGACGCAGGTTCACAAAAGCTATTTCTGGCCTTCTCAATCCGGATGAAAATATTACCTTTCGGGAGACCCGTAGGACTGATACAGCTGCCCAGGTAAACAAATGTTCTACTACCTCATCCGCAAGCATAGGGCAGGTGTTCGTGCCCACCCAGCCTCGCAGTAGCACTTTACACTGAGAATGAAAATAGCTAGTCGATGGGTAATATGTTGGAATCATTTTCTTGTTAAAATTGCCATGTTTTGAGATACTCGAAAAAGAGCTTTCTCCCTGCAATTCAAGCCATAAAACAGGAAGCATTACACATTTGTTTTGACCTCAGTGAACCTAACTACCATTGCGCATCTTAGCATTTTCCGTGTCAGTTCAAACCAACAACCTTCTGGCTGGTGGGTAAAGAATAAACCGTTTGGCCAGTCACAATTTATCTGTAGTATGATTGGCTCGCACCCAGAAGGAGAAGGCGCTTATCACTCCTCAACCACGTGATTCACATTCCTTGATCTAGTGTTAACCGAGCAATTACTTACATAGAATTTTAAATTGTCGTGAGAAATATTCTTCACTATGAGCCAATCGTGTCTTGTGTATATTTGTATTCGCAAGTTCTGGTCTCCTTTCCGATCCGCGACTTGTAAACTAATAATGATTCCTGATTGGTAGAAGCAAGTGTACAGTTCTTTTTGGCTTCTTGCCATAGATCGACCCAACTTGAGGAACGAAATCTTCACCATACTTTCTGTGTCAGACTGCAAGGTTATGTTCCTGTCTGAGTATCCTTCAAACAATCTTTCAAAACTCCTCTAAAATCTCTCCAGGTAATTACTCATTTCCGAAAGCAAACGACATGCGCAGATATTGAGTAACACGTTTTCCCTTCAGGTCTAAGTGTAGATGAATTTTCATGAAGCGTCATAATATTTGGACGCAACAGATAAACTGGGCAGAGTAAATCAACTGCATTTGATCGGCAACTAGTTGGACCACTTAAGTAACGGACATTTTGTCACATTACTGACTGGTAGTTTTTTGCACACCTCTGAGCCAAAAGTTATCAGGAGGACTATACCCGTGAGTGCCAAACATTTTATTGACCTGTTAAATTCCCCACGTTAGCACTATACAGCGCAGTGTATGAATGATATCCATCAATTTTATCAGTGACCCGGTTATCATAGCCCAAGCGCTAACGGAATGCTATGACCAAATTTGCCCGTCACTCAGGGAATATGTAGACTAAAATTGAGTGGCCTTGCATTAATTCACGTATTATTGGCCGCCGATACCGATTAACTTTCACATATACCCGCACATATCGTACGGGCAAAATCACATCAGTCTCATTGATTGACATACTTGAGAGTGTTATCATTCATTCACAAGTTTCGCAAAATAACCTCAGAAAGTAGTGATTTTGCATTGAATCCATCTAATAAGGTTTACGTAACCCCAAGACAAGACGAAAAAACCCAGTTGACGGATATTTATTATTCTGTGTTAGCGTCGAGCATACTTGAAACTTTAAGTGATCTTCAGGTCCGGATGATCAATAAGCAACCATAAACACTCCTTTCTCCTAATCAGAACAGTAAGCTTTAAGTAAAGTTCATCTATATCGCTTGTGTTCCAAGGATTTTGTTCCTAATGCCAATTTTCAGTGCAACCGTCCATTTCATGCGCGTGCTATTTGTAGCTGCTTTTCTGTACTGACGTGCCGCCTAATAGACTGCCTGGGAAACGTAGGCACTTTTTTCGCATATAGTCGAATCAACTACTTTGTTTGAACAACCTTGCTCGATACAGCACCATCGTACGAGTCGGATGATGGTTCGAGTCGAAATACCATCTCTACTTCAAAGGCATTCAGTGTGCCGGAACCGTTTCAATGATTTACACTGGTGAGAAATATGGAATGCATTATTTGTCGCGCAATCGATGCACACTTCCGTGCACAGGTTAAGGACGATATAGGGAGATCAACTGATGCCACAGTTAGTTTGTCATTCCTGATTACAACAATATTTGCTATAAACAAATCCTACTCATATTGGCCGGAAAAAACGGCTGGATTTGGGTTACTCCAAACAAGATTTAAGTTTTAACAAAGCTTTTAATGATGCAGTAGATAGAAGTTAAACAGAAATCTGGCTAATCTTGGTGAAATATAAATCAAGACTTAATTCAGGTTCCTATGCCTCACTACAGGTTAACGGTCTGATGAATATTAGCCAAATCACGCACCAGTAACTAAATGGAATCTACTAAATTTGGTCAGTTTTCCGCGATGCAGACTATTTGTGTGGGGATTAATGTGTTTCAAATTTGTTTGACTGGTAAAGAGATATCGAATTGAGCTAGTCTTTTAATTCATGCTTACTACTGTGAAGTATTGCATCATAGAGCAAACGATATTTTCAGCCCATTAACTGGTCATCTTCATTTGCTCGCCCAAAGTTTTGAGGAAAACTTCACACGTTTTTCCATCTCGACATTTACCGAATCATAATTTCAGAGTAGGAAGTGCTTTTGTGTATTCATTGCGAATGATAGGTTATTCTTGCCATGCAGCATTTTCATTAGTAGGTTTGAAGTATGAAGGCAGGGTCTATTGTTCCAAGAATGTTTCGCAGAATACGCCGGATGTTTGGCAGTGTGTATGTTACTTCTCAATGCGATTAAAATCAGCTATGTTTACAATATATCGTCGTTTCCTAAGTGATTTTTAGGCTAGTAAGACTCGGTGAAATCTTCTCTAAATTAAGTTACAGTAATGAGCCTGCTATGAACCGAAATTTGATGTATCTCCTTGCTAGCCCTGAAAGCAACATATTTAACTATTTAGCAGCTTCGATTCCCAAAGTTACCAAAGTGGCAACCGATAATTGCTAGCTCTTCGGACTCGAGAAACGTTGCAGAATGGATAGCCTGGTTGATGAAGGCCAAAACAGGGCGCACACATGAGTGGAAGCAGAATTAAATCAGAGTGGCTTACAGTATGAAATCTTCTTAGAAGTCTGATACAAGTAGTTTTGCGTCAAGCGAT
>NW_008752190.1:146201-149424 GCF_000715545.1 Opisthorchis viverrini | reverse complement strand
GGATCCAGTCGATTAAAGTGTGTCTGTACGTATTAGGAAAAGATCTTAATAGAAGAAAAAACTGATTTGGTGCCGTCGGAATACCGTACAGTCCGGTGAAGATTTCGTCCAACGAATGAAGCCGGTCTGTGCTGAAAATCCGCGGAGTGCTATGCACCTGTTTCATCCTCATCGGGAATCATCAGCACTAAGCACTACACACAGTCACAATCCAGCGACATCCCGACTACGAGTTTGAACGCTTGAATCTTCATAAATGAGCGGCTGCTCAATTGTTTGATTAGGTCACACGTAGACGGGTTAAAGCGCCGGCTACGCCTCAATCATGAACTCAATCGTCACCTGGTCGCATGTGCTGACTGGCTTGTTGAGCGACGATATTTCAAATGGTTTACTTGATCTGGCGAATTTTATACTTGCTGTGAGCTACTAATAGGTGGTTAGTAGTTCGAGGAGGTTTGAGATTTTTTGGAGTATACGTCCTGTAGGTGAAGTCAAGCTAGGCTGAAAGCCCCAGAATTTTTGCAGAACCTTTAATCCTAATTGGGAATTAATCATTAGCATATCATATTAATTTGCACGCTAACGCACTATCATACTACATACTGTCTGCGAGTGCTTTCTAAGTACAGCATTTAACACGGTTGTGTCCCCATCCGCTCAGATCCACGTGGACGTTTAGAGACGAGTTCCTCATTTACACTTTGTTCCTTCCTGTTTCCCATTCAAATCAGACTATTTCCCCTAGTAAAACACTCTTGTCTCCTTCTAACCTGTCTTGATATTAAAACATTGAGAAAATAGCCCTAGGAATTGACAAGTGTTAACTTGGGGGCACTTACAAAGTTCTCCAGCTGGCTGTGCAAATTAAGTTCTGGGAGATCGATTAAACGTCGATTCTCACCAGCCTGCACCCACATACATTTCATCCCACGGATTTAAGCAAGCAATGTAAGCAAAATTAATCACGTAGGAGCTCGTAGTAAAGTGGCTCGCATGTGCGATCTGCAAACATTTAATCAGACATCTATGCGTTCAAATTAACCAGTTTAGCTAACTTACGCAACATAATCAGACTGTTTATCCTTTCGAACTTCCATTTTATTCTCCTTCCCGAAATCATTGCTTACCCATATACATCATACACGAGAAAACAAATCGCGATCCCGCACGAGCATTTACCCCATGAACTTTTGATCAGGTTTTGCGAAAATTTCACGCGGCTCGGGATAAGTATTCCCGATGATTACGGTTCATTAGTATACCTGGTCGAGGCGGTTGAATTCGCCAAGCATCCCAGCGTGAATAGAATAGGGGGCATAGAACTGTCAAGCGTGTTGAGAGCAGCTTTAGATCAGCCGAGATGACATGAGGTAATGTGCAGTTATCAGCAAAATGGTCTGGACCTGAAGGTACAAACTTCAAGCAGCGTAAGATCCGATTGATCACCCCTCCCCAGCAACCCCAAATCAAGTGTCCCTGCACCCCTAGACGAACGCAGGCGCAGAAAATCTGTGAGCGACCCCAAGAGGAATATCCCACTAAGGTGTCTCAGACAGAAAATTCAAGGTCGCAAAAGTCCTGGTTCAACATGAAGGAAACTTCACCCTAACCAACCTATCGTAGATATCAGCCAACACCACTAGCCAAAAAGCAGGAACTTCGAACGGATTGGATCCCTGACTGTCCTAAACCCAATCAACCANAGATCGATTAAACGTCGATTCTCACCAGCCTGCACCCACGTTAAACACACTTGAACGACATACTGACATAAATGACATAATCTTACCTCTCTTGTCCCGTACATTTGGTCCCACGGATTTAAGAAGACAATGTAAATTAATCACGTAGTAGTTCGTAGTTCAGTGGCTCGTGTGTTCGATTCGCAAACATTTAATCAGATTAGATTAATCAGTTTAGCTAACTTACGCGACAAAAACAGACTGTTTCTTCTTTCGGCCTTCCAGTTTATTCACCTTCCCGAAATCATTACTTACCCATATACATCATACACGAAAAATCAAATCGTGATCCCGCATGAGCATTTAGCCCATGAACTTTTGATCCGTTTTTGCGAATATTTCACGCGCTCCGGATCATTCTTCTTGAGGATTACGGTTCATTAGTATACCTGCTCATAGTTCTAAAATCTCATGGGACGCGTTAATTCTGTCCCTACTTGTGTCACTCGTCTGGTTTGAAACGTCCTTCTACCAGATTTCATTTTTGAACTTTCAACGCCGAACCGTTTAATAATGTCACTTTCCTCCTATATCCAGTATTAACGCTTCTTACAGCGATTCCCGCTGAAGTTGATATAATCTCATTGTTTCAACTCCACAAACTTCTACCTCCACAAATGAGCAGTTGACTCTTAATCACTCAGTCATGTGGTGACAGCTAAAGCGCTTTGTGTAGGTAGTGAGAGGGACGACTTTTGTGGAATTTGAGGTCAGACGTTCTGCCCAGATGCGCCAATATATCTTAGAAAATTCGTGTTGCTGGTCGATGGAATAATCAGCACTGATATTTTATACATCCAAGTGCACTACGCATGAAGCCATCGTGATATTCAAACACACAGAAGTGAACGTTTTCCGTGATGCTTTCCGAAATGGAACGGACTCTCAATAATTGCGGGCCGAAATGCGCAAAACAGAGGTCTGATGAATGAAATGAAGACAGAAAGTCTTTTGAAAGACGGAAGAATACAGACAAAGTCTCCTTCTGGCGGCTAAGAGTCTCAGTTAGTGCACTGGAAATTTTTGATATGTCCAGTGTAACTGACAAGAAGGTTGGTGAGAATTCATGTGCCAGTGATTGCATAAGATGGAGTAAAACGAACGAATTCGGGAAGTCATCGAATCCACTGGATTACGTGTGTGCCGAACAAGTTTGTGGAAGGCGATTTTTTCGTAGACCAACGCAAGTCTAAAAGTCATGAGAGATTCCTTTGAATGCAGAGTTATGGGTCACTTGACCAGTGTTCTGAGGAACTTCATCTGCCAGTTCGATGACGGTTTGATACTTATCCATAAAATGATCGGTTGCTTCCAGATACGAGTCAACCAAGCACCAATAAAACAAACTGAACTGGGTTTTCCATCAATTGGGAAATGCTTTGGACCGACTAGGTAATTATCATTTCAGAAAGGTTTGGTAAATAATCGGTGGATTTATTGCTGATGGCCGAGGCGGTTGAATTCGCCAAGCATCCCAG
>NW_008752190.1:144499-144716 GCF_000715545.1 Opisthorchis viverrini | reverse complement strand
CTTCATCTTCCAGGTCGATGACGTTTGATACTTATCCATGAAATGATCGGTTGCTTCCAGATACGAGTCAACCAAGCACCAATAAAACAAACTGAACTGGGTTTTCCATCAATTGGGAAATGCTTTGGACCGACTAGGTAATTATCATTTCAGAAAGGTTTGGTAAATAATCGGTGGATTTATTGCTGATGGCCTAGGCGGTTGAATTCGCCAAGCA
>NW_008752190.1:142832-144069 GCF_000715545.1 Opisthorchis viverrini | reverse complement strand
TTCATCACTTCTTCCCTGACCGCAGAGAACGAAAACTTGTTCAGAGCAACTGTAACGACACCACAATGAAGTCGCTCGTCTACTTTGTTTCTGAATGAATGGAGTAAATCATTGAGTTTTTCAGAATTTGTGGCGTAGTTATATGATTCCCCTGTTCATACAGGTTAATGCGTGTGCAATTGTCTGACCTCATGTTAGTCATTGCATACTCTGCTGAGGTATACCCGCGTTCATGTCTGCGATACAAACAAGGCTGGATTAGCAATTTGTCGGTATGTAGGTTTTTCCCTCTTTCCAACTGAACCTTATTTTATATGATTCGGGTTCGACGGAGATAGAAAGACAAATGCAAGCTGCTTTATTCGATTGAGCACTAGATTGTGTCATCGGCTGAGGGCTGCTTCATCACACATAGTCTACCGGCCAGATTCAAGAAGGCGTGATTACTTCAAAATAGGATTAGCTACAAACCAACACTTGAAATCCTGAAGCTGCTTTAATTAGCTGATCAAACCATCTACATTGGTAGAAAATTCTTGTCTGTCGCAGCTGTGTCAGACTTGGATTTGTCACTCTGGATTTGGGCTTCAGTTAAAAGACAAATCTTATTCCTCCAGCCCACCGGGTACACGGTGAGAGCAGCCGTGCCAGTTGAACAACCTACAGCCTTGGACGAGACGACGAGGATTCTTCGTGGTTTGATTTAACTCATCTAAACTCCTACGGGATAAACGGCCGTAGCTAGGGACTGGCTGCACGCTAACACTTGTAGATGCCGACAGATTTATTTTAAAAAATTCCGGTAGGTCAGTAGATATACGGTTGTTTATGCTAGTGTACTACGTTGCACCCTCTCATCGTCTCTCCAATAGGCACATGAGGAACCACACAGCGATTTGCTTCTCGTTTGTTTAACGATTCAGTTCGACACCATAGGAGAACCGTGTAAAAGTGGTGTCACAGACTTCCGAATCCGAAACCTGTTTCCGCGCAACGCAAGAAGCTTTAGTAGCACTATGTTAATGGAACTTTAACGCACATTAAGAGGACGCTCAAACCTCTGTGGAAAGTGCGAGAGGTTGACGACTTTGTCAAACCTCACCAGTTAATTAATGGGCCGCGAAAACTCACTACACGCTTTCGTCCACAGTCATGTTGGGAGTGTCCCACAAGGAGATCCAGGGCGACGATCGGGACAAGCATTTTTCTTGAACAAACCAGTGTAGATAAAAATGAA
>NW_008752190.1:138107-141705 GCF_000715545.1 Opisthorchis viverrini | reverse complement strand
TCTTCTTGAACTACATGAACACTCACTTTCATGTGGCATCGGATGATGTGCTGGGTTTAGTTGTGGTCGCTGTCGAGGAGAATCTATCGCCGGGCCTCTAATAAAACCACAGTCCTATCAGATTTTCAGTATTTTGTATGCAGTTGGCAAAATTGTACCCCAGACAAAAGTTTCGGCTTTGAGTAGCGCTTCGTAAATCTGTCCCCATGACCGTTATTAGACGACTTTGGACAATTCGATAAGTGTTTGAGTAGCCGGTTCTGGTCCACTAGCTCCTCGGTGGCTGAACGACGTGTAAGCATTTGTGTAGCTCTGAAAAGCGCAATATCAGAGTGTACGCTGATTTTCCAGAAGGAACGGAAGGAGGTGATGAGCCCTCACCACCGGTATCTGACGTCGACGTGGCCTATTTGAATTCAGAGCTTGTTCGTTGATGAACACCAAGTTGCCATGCAATTTGTCACTGATCCGGATGTTGGTACTGGAAAGAAACTGTCTGTGTTTGACACATATTTGCAACAGGCACTCTCCGTAAGCCCTGCGCCTCGTATCCAAACCAAGAAGACTACCCAGCTGAGTCAAAGCAAGCCCCACCCAGCTTTCAGCCCGTTGTCAAAGAGCACTTGGAGCATCATGGTGACTTTCAGTGGCAGACCAAGAGCCACGTTCCGCTAGGACGTAATGTGACGAACCATACTGGGAGCAGTGAACATTATTAACCTCTCGAGTTTGTTTCACATACAAAAAGCGCAGGTAGTGTCCATTTGGATGCGGACGTCTCTGCTCGATAACTCAACACAATAACAGCCCCGGCTGGTACACGTCACTATAATTGAGCAGTCAGAAACTAACAGAGATCTATGGGGCACACGGTTCAATTATAATAATTACGTTCAGAATACTTTTTTCCGATTGATGACATGGATCGATGCACAGGAAATTCAGCGTGCAAGAAATAGCCGTTTGTTGTCCTGCTTACTTCAGTGTCCAAACAGTAAAGTGTTTATTTGGAAATTTTCTGGGTTCGAAAACAGAATTCGAAATGTTCCTGGCCTTCAACATAGAGGGCTGCAAAACCGTATTGGTGAAAACTCCAAACACTGCCCAGAGTAGTATGAGATATTCCGCCAGTATCGCACGGATATCCCCCAGTAGAGCTCAGTGTTTCGCGTCACACCAACCTGAGTCTTTTCATGGCTGAAACGCCCTAAGATCTGGTGACTATGTATCCGCCCACGCACCTAATGATTTTTTCGTTCGAAGGTTACAGGTTATGTGGCACAAATCGTGTTCTGGGCAGCTTTACGCTGATTTCCGTATGAGGGTGGAGATTAGTTAGCAGCCTGTTCAATTTGTGAATGATCATACACGTCTATCAGCCCTCGACGTGTTCATCAATCTAAAATCAACCCGCCATTAGTCGCGGAGAAGTGGGTGGAGCACGTATGTGTGCAAAAATTTTTCACTTGGCATTGTCCAAATACCACCGAGGATTGCCGAAATTCCAAAAATTCCCGGGACCTTCTTTTAAGTTATCAAGGATAGTAAAAAAAAAACATAGCACGTTGTGCTTGTTTTATTCAGAAAAAATCGTTTCTCATTCATCTGAACAAAGATCCAGTGAAAATAGACTGCGCAGGTACAAGTTCTTTGGAATAGGGAAAGCAGGAACTCATCCGATCAGACAGTTTTATCTATACAGGTGTCCGTTACTTGCTGTACAATTATTTTTTGGCTGATACAGAATATAGACATGGTGTCTGTTTTCCGATTACCCTGTCGGTTCATGTGTTGAAAGGAGATTTCGAACCGTGGTGCGAAAGCCGTCCTTGATTGGTCGGTCTAGAACTGGTCCACCCTGTATGAGATGAACGCGGCGACGCATGTGAGTAACGCTCAAATGCTTCCTCATTCGGTGGCCAACGTCCAGTTCCACGGTGTGCAGATATCAATGATTTGCTTCGTGTCGTATCATTGTAACATGCATCTGCGTGACATAAACCAAATTGTGGACTATGATGTAGAGGTCCATTTGCATGAGTGTACAACAAGGCAGGTTGGAGCAGTCCCCGTCCACGAGAATCAAAACCATTATAGTTTTCCCCTGGCGAATAACTTTTCAACTGATCCCGGCTAAATATATAGCCTTTTGTGTTCTCAGCCTGCCGTGTGGAGTTAGAACTGTTGTTTAGCACCACACTACCTCCTGATCGGTAGGAATAGCCGTACTTTGAACAGTGAGAGCCTGCTACTGAAGTGCGCTTTGTGAAAATGTCCACTATTATCGACTCAACCGACTTATCTGGAACGGCCTGTTTTTTTCCAGATATGCACAAATACGCTGGAAGACAGTGACTAAGAAATTCGTCATCGACTTTGAACGGATCAAGTAGAAGGTTGTCAGAGCCAGCAACACGATGGCGTTTTAGTAAGGGTATACATTTGGACACTTCCGAAGTTTAATGAGTCTTTTGTTGACAGTCCACTTATGTTGTAGTCGGGCATTCCGGATGTGATTTAACACGCTGCAAAATGAATTGTTGCTCAGAGTACTGTACCTAACTACGTGAAACTTTCGCGGACTCTTCAAGTGGACGATTTCAGAATTTCTTCTGCATCTTCCAGATCTGCTGCTTTTCGGGCACACCAATCTGCTTGTACTACATGAACATTCACTTTCATCTGGAGTCGGATGATGCTCATATATTTGCCGCACCTCGGGGGATTTTCCTGGTCGATTTCTACCGGACTAAGGTGATTCATGTTTGCTTTTGTAACTATCGAATATTTTGAACTTTTTTTCTGAGAATCGCAAGTACCGGAGTTCATAATCGATGCACCTGGCATTTGAGTAAAACTTGACATCTCCACAACTCCAGACATTCCACTAGTATCAACCTCGCTCGTGCTCCGACTGTCTTTTACGTGAACCTGATAACCGGATTTTGTAGGCGTGACATCCGTCGAATTCACTGGAACAGTAGGAGGAATAGTCTTGTTTTCGACCACCAGCTCTTGACTGTGAACAAGACTGTCGGAGAAGGGTGTGACCGTTAGAGGATGTGTGAGGTTCAAGGTTTCGTCTGATTCTTCTGTGCCTTAGGTTGACGTCACAGTATCCCTGCTAACATTTGTGGGACTATTAGTTTCGTTTGTACTACATGCTGGAATCCCTTTTGTTGCTTGTGAATATACAAAGATATCAGTATCGGACGAATGATGGTCCATAGAAATACTATCTGTTAGAATCAGAGTCGAGTTTCTCTCGTCTGCAACCTGGGTTTGCGGCGCGTCGTCCACTGGCATCGTGAAATCGCTCTGCAAATGGGAAGTGAAAGTATCCATGTAATTTCATCACTGTTAGTTTGGGTGCTTTGTGGGGAAAAAACCCAAACGTATGTGTAGGGTGAATATTTAACGTTAAAATTAAGCGCACCACTCGAACGAAATCTCCGGAATGTGGTACCGGTGATAATTTCTAAATAGTTTAACTACTCATCTGTATTTAATAACACAATGTACAAGCTTAATAAAGTTTCCTTCAGCATTCTCCTTCTCAGGTGATCCTTTGAAAACAGCCATCCATTACTACTAGTTC
>NW_008752190.1:96343-132389 GCF_000715545.1 Opisthorchis viverrini | reverse complement strand
CAGAATGACCCTGACTGATTTCTCTTATTCAAGCGAACATGCTTACCTCTGTTCCTGATTTCGTCCCAGAGTGGCTTCCTGTAACGTCTACTAATGGTTGTTTTGTATTTTGCAGTCCCGCTATTGACACATTCCCATCAGGTTTGCTGTTTGATGTAATTTCTAAATTATGGGCAGCTTTTCCTGGGTTGTCTATAGTTTTCAAATCAAGTACTTGATCCTCATTTTCTTTGGAGACGGTTTTTACCAGATGAGTGTGCACCATTGACTCTCCTGAACTTTGGACATCCTCCTCCTCTTCGTCTTCCCCGCTTTCAATCGCAGAGTCATCCCTCGATGTGATTGTAAATTTACCCGTCAGTAGCTCCGTATCACTGAAGACACCATAACGCAAGTTTCTTTGGGCCTCACGGCATTTTTGGAGTTGATCCTGTTGGTAGAGCAGTGTCTCCAAGTCAAAACTTTGACGAGTTGACGCCTTCGTATTTATGAGTCGCGGTATTGGCTTGGACTTTAGTGTTGGTTTGACTGGGTGAAGATAGCGAAGTTTTGGGTCTCTACAATAGACACAGTATTCTTGCTTGCACATATACACTCTCAGAAATGGTGTTTTGTGAAGTATGATCAATGCAATCAAATAATGCGTAATGCTAGTTAATATAAGCACTAAAGGTAGTCGTAAATCACTAGTTTTGTTTGACTGATAGTCCAAATCAATATTGATTGTTCAGTAGTAACTTGAGCGTCAAATTTGAGATGAAACCAGGCGTCTCCTGCGTCCGCAACCATCACGTACATGGAGCGAATAACGCTGTATATTCCGAATTAAAAGCCAAAGCCATCTCCGCTCGCGTCGATATTCCTTCCTTTGTTCATGCACTCCGGATTCCCAGTGAAACTTTCCTGACGTCTAAGATTTTTATCACCCAAGAGGTTAGTTTCTGCTCCTGTGAAATAACTACAAAACTCTAGGCGCAGCTTCCGTCCCAGTGGAATGGCCAAGCATTGCGCCCAAAACATCACTTGATTGTGTTGCGGCCAATTAAATGATCGGCTGTATAGAATTACGAGACAGACTATTCAGTTACTAGTCTCAGTTCCAAGAGTGCCAGAGCAGAGTTCTCTACACTGAGAACAAAATAGAAGTATAACCGTAAAGAAGAAGTTATTCTAAAGAAGTGACCGCCACATTTTAAATGTTTTCTCAGTTTGCGCCGAAGGCTGCACAGAAAACGAAGTGCAGACATCCTTTTTTAAGTGTAAACACAACTTCAGTAGAGCGTTTTACTAAATAACGACCGCAAGTAGGTAGGAAAATTTCAAGAGCACTACAACAAATATAAGCTCTCCTCATCTTCACTATAACCTCATTTGACCCTGCAAATTGCTTCAGGGTTGCTATAAAAAAATTTTAAACCAGCTACGTCGCCTTCCTTACACTAAATTATGCTGAATGCCAGTGTTTTTTACAAAAGCTGAAACATGCGACACATCACCTTGACACTGCTGAAAAGAGATGATGAATGTTAGTATGCAAATGTTTTGTTGTCAACTATTTCATTTGTTCTGCTGATCAAAGTGCCAATTTTACCTGTCATACGCAAACATTCTGGATTACCGTTACTGCACATTTTTGCTCCACCAACTGAAGAACTGTGTTTCCAAGGTGCACCCCAAGTAGGTTACGGTCAGTTTCTCCCTGACTGTAGAGTTTTCAAAATCAACAGACTGTCCATAAAGGTTCATTGCTTTCGGTTATAATCTTGTGATTGGCGGCAGCCTGTTATTTAGCCTTGATACGATGTTGGTAGGCCTAGGGTGAAACTTCATAGAACCTGTACAACTGCACTCCCCGGAAAAGGGGAAACAATTAAGAGACTGTAGGTCCATTTTTGATCTAGGCCCAAAAAATCCTATCAGTAGTATCCTCATTGGGAGTGAACCCATTTACAGTACATACATCTACACTAAGGATAGTCGCAATCCGATTCCTCTTGGGTTTCATTATATAGGCCTACCTGTATAATACGCGTCGAATATTCGCAAGTGGAGACGGTTCAACCTGTCTGGGTGACAATTCACTTCTGATTGCCGTGTCGTCTCTTGAGATCGATGTTTTTAGCTTCGAAGCACACGTCCTAATACTGGACGTTACGATATCGTAAAAGCTCTGTAGGTTTGAATCTACCTCCTCAATCGGTCGCAAGTGCGTGCTGTATGCCCGCGCATGGCGCCTTGCCAAGGGAGAAGTAGGGATACCGGTGCAGGCATGATCGGATTCTCTCGATGATGAGCCTTTAGTGGAAAGGTCTTCCGCACTGGAATTTAGATAAAGAGGTAATGATCTAGCTCCAAGGATGATATGGCTTCGCGTGCCCACTGGATGTCTTTTCAGACCGGATTTGGGGAGCACAGGCATTCGGAGCCAACCGTGCGGTATGAGGCTCTTCGTACAAGATGGCGAAGTTGCCTTTTCATTCATGAGATATGCGCAGCTATGAACACTTGAACGAAGATGATTCGTATTTCGAAACTCCACTCCCGTACGATTCTGATCCTGGTTGACCACCAAGTTAGGTGAAGGAAGAGTCGTCAAGTTCAGCTGACCGCATTCGTCAGGATTTCTACTGCCACCCGGAGGTGAGTCATATGGCAGGGGAGTTAGAGCTGAACAAGCATCATCGTTAGCGGGAAAGAAATGGTGTTGCACTAAACCTTGATCTGGTATCGGGATGATGGGTGTTGAAGATGCTCGAAGCATGGATCCTTCAAGGACAGGCTTGACGTATGCCTCAAAAAATGCTTGGTTTGGTTCATATGGCTGAAAATGTGAAAAACATGGTGATTCAAGTTGAAACAGAGATGACAAATGCTAACAACAATCGGAAACACTTTAAACGGCATTATTCATGGGTTCCGTCAGTAGGTGAAATAGTTCCAATACATGAAAGACACAAATCTACAAGCGTAAGGAATCCATGTGGCATTAAGACGCAATTCTACCGCAACTTATGCATAAACTTAGCATGCAAGTCACATCTGCCCTTATACGCTTCACTCCTTATTCTTGCCAGTTTCGTTGACAGGTGACCCGGTGAACTCAACAGTGTGAATCCCCACATCCATTGGTAAACTGAGGAATTCTCGGCATACATACTCACAGAATAGTAGATCGGACATATTCTGTATTTCCTGCAACAAATTCTGTCAGATAGTATTGTGCGTTACGAACTCATCTGGCTACCTGCCACACAGGTATAAGTAGTATCCTGCTGTGATATAAAGTTGGATCTTTTACCAAAACCATGGAACCTCTCTAGGAGAATCACCACCCTGTGCAGTGTCTATGAAAACCCAGAGCAGAACACTGTAAGATGATTATTTTCACACATCCAAGTCAATTGCAATCGGAGTGGCTGTAACGTACAGGAGGGATGAGTGTAGATATATGCAAAGAAAATATCGTTTGTCAACAATTCAATCCGCAAACGCTTACTTTTTACCAACCTCCTCGGAGCATGCTGGTAATATCAAGGTATGGTCAGCTGCGGAAGTCACCGAAAAGGCTCAAAAGTGCTTAAAAAGACATTGGCTGGTAATTTACATGGTAGTGATTTGACAACTTATTGGAAGCTCGAATACTCACGCGTGAAATTTTGCAGCGTCCGACGTGACTAGTTTAGTGCAGAACTCGCCTACCAAGAGAAAGTTAAAGTATGCAGTCTAGTTCGTAGACCATGTCTGCGGGACTACGTGTAAAAATGTTAGGTTAAGGAATTACTGTTGGTTACTCGCATCACCTCATTCGACACTACTCCCCGATGATCGTAGACACTAGGCAACCGATGATTAAAATCAACATTTATTACACATCAATCAAAAGAAACCAAAGGACTACTGAATCCAAACTTCAAGAAAGCATTAATTTTGTGGTTCGTATATTTACATGACCACGACGAATAACAACTGCCAAATGCCCAAGCATATGCAAACCTTTTTCAAATGTGTAGTTACGTTATTCGATTGCGCTGCGATTAAATCTTCGTAATCTAGGGACAACACTTGCACGTCTACTGCCAAACCGTTTACGTCCTTTAATGTCAAATTGTCTACTGATCTGCGTCTCCAAAGAAATTTTTACCGTATAAGTGGATTTGGCACTTTGGATTCTCAGAGTATACAGAGGTGTCATTTTGCAATCACAACATCTACACCAGGTGTCCAGCAATACTCAAAGGGTGCCGAATAAAGTCTGGCTTTTAAAAAATTTTCTGGCAATCTTCTTTCCACACACCAAAAATGCATCGGTACCAACTTCCCAATGAAGGTGTTTGCGGCAAAAACCATAGAAAATTTGTTCAAAAATTACTCACATGATCACCAAACCACGTAAGGCTTGGCGGTGTTGCTGGTTCTAAAAGCTGTGTGGAATGCCTCCTAAAACCTTGAGATACAGTCGCTGCCTCTTGTTGTACAATCGCTCTGCACTGATGCGCCAAACCGTCGTCAGCAGAGGAGCATGTTTGAATGTCATCACAAGTCATGTCGGGTGAATCCGGTGGCAAAAAACGACAGTGTAAACATGGAAAGATTGGTTCTGATGTGAGGTCCTCACCCACAGAGCTGTGATGATCAACAGGCGTAACATAATGATAGCCGCCTGAGCTAGTTGGATTCATTTGTCTGGTAAATTTTGTGGGGACCAGACAATCCAACTGTCCACTTGATTCGATGTGCACGTCGTCCGGTTTCTGTTGCCCAAACTGCGGACAATGTTGCCGAACAATGGAGGACAGTTTATAATTCTCACGCTCCAGATTCGATATGCGGTGCTTTAAATAACGACAGTCCTCTCGTATATCCTGAAAAGAATGCGGAATAGATTATTAGCTGCCGAAACTTGAAATATTTGTAGTACCACGCAAGGGATAAGAACTTACGTTCTGAGCAACATTAGTGTGTACAAGAACGCTGATGAGTTGCCGAATCTGAGAGTCGAAATGTTGTTTCGCGCGTCCCACCCCGTAGACAAAAGTTTTTCCATTCTCTGGATGTTCCGTTGGAACGCACACGGGTTCATGTGTGTGTAAACTTTTCACAAATGGTTGAATCTTGAAAAAAAACGCGAGAAAAATTGAAACTTTTTATTTTTTCCCTTTTCAATACTCACGGTTTGTTATTTGATTGATTCGACCCCACAAAACTAGAACGGATCGATCAGTTTCCTTAGGATTTCGGTACTAAAGTTCGCCATCCATTATTTCCACTATTTCTGAATAAAAATATTTTTCTTCCGAAAATATCATGCAGGTTGCCACATGTACGAGAGAAAGACAGGGCACCGTGCTACTGGCAATCATCAAAAACCAAAGTAAAATGCTGACCGCTCAGCCAGGCCACAGCTAGCAGGGGCATGAATCATCGACATCACCTGCCACAGAGCACGCCACCCTAACCCGTGCCTTTATTATGTTTGTAATTATCTGATGAGCTCCTCTCTGTTGTTTTGTTGTTGTTTTTTCCGTGTCCTACAAATCCTTCGATTCTACCAGGTCTTTTGCCACTGATATGTCTATAAATCATCAAGTTTAAACTAGACGCTTGTGTGGTTTTGTAGGTGGGNTGGGGGGGTGGGTGGGTGGGTGGGTGGGTGATAGTGCTGAACTAGATTTTTGAAAATCTATGCACTTCTTTTGATTGTACCACAAACACCGGGAGCCAGATGACGTACAACACGAACAGAGTGAAAGGAAAACAACAGACCTCGGCATATGGGGATAAAGAGTCTAACACTATGGTGTTTGGGTAGAAGAGATCGATCTGAAATATGCCTGAAATAATGAAAAATGAAGAGTTTACGACTGTTAATTAGTGGCCATATGAAAACTGGAGTGAATCAGTGCGGATTTTGATGAAGCACCACTGCGGCCACCAGCAGCTCGATACCTCACCGTTCTATTTTTTGGGGTACTCTTTTTGTCTCGTTACTTATTCAAACACTGAGTGCACAGTGCATACAAGTCATATTGGAAGGTTGGACGACGTGCTTACATTGGTATTTGCACAGTCGGTAGCCAGTGAAAAATATCAAAACAATAAAAAATACTTTCAACGTGACTGCGTGTGAATATTCTCAAACGTCCTTTTTTTAACAAGTCTCCGCAGAATCTGCAATCCCCCGCATCTAACTGTGGCCGTGTTCACTGATAACGTTTCATCCGAAAATACCAGAAATGCAATGAACTTCCGCATTTTCTCAGACAATCACGAAGATATAAACAACCCTTAAATACGGCCTATCTGTCTCGGATCTGCGGATGATTCACTGTTATCAGCAAAGGAATCAGGACGCATAGTCTGCAAAATCAAGACCGCAGTCGTCTCTACACTGTGCGATGTCCCCAGAATGTGGATAATTTACTGATACAGAGTGGCTAGCTACCCGACAAATGCACTGGTTTTCAACACTAAATGGAACTAAAATTACATTTTCAGGGGGTAAAACTCGGATCACCCTGTCGAGGAGTGAAATCCCTCCGACAGTCTTTCTAAGCAGATTTTGGAGTCTCAAGTGCTCACCAGTTCTCCGTACTAATGCAAACCCGTTTCTCGGTGCACATAAGTCACCTGGACTGTGCACCTTAGACGTGTTTTCCCAGCTCTGACGCGCTGTTGATTATTTGGGTGTAAAATTATCGACAGCTGAAGACAGGTCGAGCGATGATTCACGCGTACGCAGTTTTTCAAGGCCGTCTGTTTCGACGGCACAAACAAAATCCCCGTTAATGGGATAGGATGTCGTCTTGGTCGGGAGACGGCATTAGTCACTCATATGCTGCATGCTTAATACGTTTCTCGGTTTTAACTGATTGCCAGTGGTCGCTTAATCCTTCTTTCTTGAATGACAAATTCCCAAATCAAATCGCCCTTGTTTTTTTATTTCGCATGGGCAAAGAAGTTGACACGAAAATCCTCGCAAACGACCCATCGGACATCAGAGGACGGATAACTGTTATTGATGTGAAATGACGCGGTGAGAATCGCTAGCTGCATTTAAGTGACTGCCAAGCGCATACTACTCATACAAAAATGAAGAAGATAGGAACAAATGAAACTAATCACGAATTGAAAGAGTTCGTCGTATGACAAAAATCTGTGGTCCACAAATCCCTTCAGCATACTGTAAATATCATATTTCACAGAGTTTATCCGCAACTCTACATTTCGACAAGTACACTCATCTGTATATCAATTTGGTTTTCCCGAAGACTCAAAATGAGAGACAGATACGGTGAAAAACAAGTTGATATGCATATAAATGAAATTGTCGAAACAAAATGAGTTGTTTACAGTTTGCCTATACAATATGTGGAGTTCTTAGGACGCAACACACTGCCCATAAATTTTCTGAAAACTCTTCGATAGCCCACGATCGGTTTCGCCCTACTTGGGATCCATCAAGTAGGCGCAGTCCGTCAAACTCATGTCCTACTTAAACCCAGATAAGAAAGATTTCGAAGAATACACATGATGAGTCTTGTAGAACCGAAACCGGCTGTGAGCTGTTGAAGAGCTTTCATCAGCCCTGTCAGTAGTTTCCTGTTGTAGAAAGAGTATTGTTTTTTACTCAGGTTTCTTCCTCTCTCGCCCAAATTGCAATCTCTCTTCCAATCATACTTTTGCAAAGGTTGACTGGTTTGCTATTTTGTGTATAAAACTCGTTATTCTTTGAATTATTTTGTACGTTGACCTAGCTTCTTCTTTCCTTGATCGCTGCCTTTATGCCAACAAAATCGTGGTGAATTACATACAGTACTCTACTTCTACCACAAAGTAGTGACAGATACACAAAGTATGTCTCAGTTTAACAGACAGTACGTCTACTGGGGTTCGGACCTCCACGGTTCTGTGGTCATAATACAAAGCAAACGTGGGCGGAGAAGACGGTCGACTAAAGGTGACAAACTCGAAAGAAACTCTTTTTGACAAGCCAATTAAACAGAAGTCGATTCACCGAACAACTCGCCAAATAGCAGGGTAGTTGTCACGAGTTTCCAAGTATTTTGAGTGAAACTTTCAGAATCACATAGATCACATTGCGCGGTCGAATAGATATTGTCAGCAAATATTGTTTAAGGTAAAAAGTGAGCAAGAGCTGGGGAGTATATGTTGTGATCCTTGAAGACAGTTGTCTGACACTTCGTGTGCATATTGCCAAAAGCAGTAATAGAACTGTATGTGGTGCACCTCCCAATCACTTTGTCACTTAAACATTGTATAAAGTAAAAAACGGGGGCGCCAGTTAATGAAATGCCGTACCGACTGGTCAAAAACGGACAGCGATCCTTGAAAAGCCATTTGAACTGTGAAATGAAAATGGGTCCGCAACGCATTCCTTATTGTATGACCCAAACACAGAAATCAGGGCCTGTGGGTCTAATTAGTGACTAAAAACCACACATCGACATGATAACCTTCAACCCACAAAAATGCGGCAGCCAGTTTTCTGTGACAAAGTTCGTCTGTTTTCTTTGATATTTACCAGTCTTCAATCTCCAAAGAAAAGCAGAACTACGTAGAAGACCTAGCTCCTTTAATGCGCATTAGGTTACAGCTAGACAATATTTAAATAAACTATGCAGAACTAAACTAAATGGGGTCTCACAGTGGAAAGAAAATACCGCTTTGAAGGGTACAGTCAAGGCAGATAGTTGACTGTGAAAGCTGGGCTAATGAATACCAAAACAGTCTCAACGTTTAAACAAGCACTCTGTGTTGTCCTATTCCAGTTGTGGGCAGCTCCACGAAACTCTAATAAATTCTTACTCTGCACCTTTCTCTTCGCATGGGTCCTGCCTTTTGTCAAAAGGCCACTCACTGAGTAATTTTGAGGTACTGCATAAACCGAGTCGGTCTGAACACCTGCATTGTCCGTGATTAAACGTGCTAAGCGATCCGTAGGCTCCGTTTTCAGGATTTGATTGAAATTACGGGGAATTCGCAGGCAGAATATCTAGCAGGCCACAAGTTTGAGTAATACAGGCGCTAAACGGCGCATACTGGCGAAGGAGACTTTTTTTTAACTACCGTGCTCTTAAACTAGACAAATGAATACGATAAAAAAAGAAATTTAGAGGAAGGTTTTTGCGTACTTGTGCTTCCAGTGCTTGATACTGCTTTCGAAGTTCCTTATTCTCATTCTCTAACTTCGTTAGACGATCCAAGCATTCTCGGCTGATCTGAAAATGAAAAGGTAGATAGAATGATTTGCTGGTCTAGGTTCCGGAGGAGCAGTGGAACGATTTCTGTTCGACCGAAAGATTCATTTGGGTTTTTGGTGAATTTCGCACCAAAACTTAATCGGTATGGAGGTGTATAAGTCAAATTTAGATCACTTTTGGTTCAAGTGGAACAGACGGCTGACGGAAACCTGGCGACTGCGCCTACCTGGTGGGCGCCAAAAAGAGCGAAATCGGTCGTGGGCTGTTGAAGAGTTTTCAGCAACCCTATTAGAATTTCGTTACGTCCAAAATGGAATAGTTCAGATCGTTTTTGGCTTATCCCGATTTAGTTGGTTGCCCTTTTGAAAAAGGCAAGGTAAGGGAAACCTGATTTACTCAAATGCCACATCAAGGTGATACTCACCGAATGACTTAGGGCACACAACAACAATTTGATTAGTGAATGGTTCCTGCTTCCCCTTGGCAAACGAAAATGCAAAGCTTTTCAATTGAATTAACAAGCTCGACTGGGTAACAGTTTAAAGGTATGTAAAGTAGTGAGACTAAGGATGTCAGATATTCTCTAATGTAGTGTGCAACAAAAATAACTCACACTGGAATAACGTGAATTCGGTTACTTCGTGTACTCTCGGCCAACACCTTACACCCATTTCTAATTCAATGTCATACAAGTCAAACAGTTAATTGGGTACGGATTAGATGACGACGCCGAATGGTCCAAACCCCACAAAATTGCGACGAAGGGCCCTGAAGTTTCAGTTCACAAATCGCGGTGCACTCTAGCCTCACTTAGTACAAAACCTCCAGGAATATGCTCATTAAATTTTTCCGACAGCCTTCGCTTAGTTCACAATACTTACGTGCTACCGCAAAACCCCCGGAATATGCTCATTAAATTTTTCCGACAGCCTTCGCTTAGTTCACAATACTTACGTGCTACCGCAGGTACATTAGAAAAGAGGAATGCGGGGAGGAATATCGTAAGTATCGGGTTTAACAGCTGACTTTCTAATACGTGTGGGATTTCCTGCGTGAGAACCACCTATGGAACATAATAAACATGCTTGTTGGAGGGCTTTATTTGGTGGTGAAAGGGCTTGGCATTCTCGTCACCCCTGAACAGCAGCGTAACAAATACTTTCATGTTATAGATGAAATGGATCTTCTCTTACCGCCTCCTATCTATACTGTACTAGGTGAAACATTTTGGATATAACCCGCTTTCCAACAGCAGAGGTAGAATACATCTAATATCATCGTCTAGAAGTTCTTAAGAGAAAATTCGGCATGCTGTGGTAGCCTGATTGCGAACAGGCGTTCCTTGATAGTTTAGAGTAAAGCAATTGATCCATCCATGTTGTATTGTGGAATATGCAGTTCACCAGTATACCATCTCGTCTTTTAGGTGAATATAAAGGAAGTGAAGCGTACGTTTGGTTTCCTGCTTTACCTGTTGTCTGCTTATATATTCGAGTATTCTATTCGTCTGTTTAGACGACTTCAACAGCAACCAAGTTGTCATCAACACAGCGTCCGTATAATTCTGCTGCTCAAATCTGCTCTGCACAGGTCTCCACGCTTTTCAGAAGCCAATTTTGTAAACACAGTGGTCATGCATTCAACTTTTCTGATGTACTTCCAGCAGCAAGTGCCTAGAGGGAACTGAGTGAAGGTTGTCCGCAAAGGTTTCTAAAGGTTTTACACCACGTGGGGTGAGGCTTTCAACAACCACCAGTGCATTGTGATCTGTGTACTCAAACAAAACTGTCTTTTACCGCCATTAACAGACAACAAATCATCAGCTACAGACATTAAACAAATTCAACTGGATCAGTCTGGGCACATATGCCCTGAGGTTAGTCTCTCTTGCGCTGATTAGACCACTTATTCACATACCTTCCTACTCTCACTCTAAGGCTTGACCGAGCCTGCCATGTGTCTGGATATGTTCAGATCCCTTAAAAATGTGCAACCAACTTTTGTTTGCACACCACTGGTGAACGACCCGTTCACAATGTCGAATCATAAACTTTCACTGAGGAAAAGATGTATTTTTTTATTTACTGATTTCCGCTTACCATACAAAAATCGCAAAAGCGGTAAAGTTATTTAATACCCAGCATCAGTCATTTATTGATTGGGACTTTAATCAAAACTGTTTTCATCTCAAAAGCTAGAATCAGTTTTCACATTTCAGACAAATTTATTTCGCCATTACGAAATTTAATTTATAATTTTCCGCCTATCTCTAGTTTCCGCACAGTTTGGCAACAAAATAACCGTTAATATTTGTTGGGCTGATTCGAAAACCTCTATTTGTCTCTGAATAATTTCACAGACCGCCCACGCGAAACCTCTGGGTTGTGAGAAGCTGGTTTCATAGAGTTGCGCAAATGTGCCTACAGTCTATCACATACCAGACAAAATAATGGGATTCACTTTATTGACGCAAATTGATCACAGAAGCTCCGGAATCAGTCAGTGAGAGGCGCCCTAAACTTTGCACTCTCACTTATGTGATTCGTAGTGACGTACAACTTCTACGAATTATCTGCTGTTGAGGTGCACACTGATAAATGCTGCCTCTCAGACAGACAAATGTGTGCTGCGGTGATATGTCACGGAAAGGCTCATGACCCCTCAGTGACGTTTCGCCTGTTTCTGTTAAATATATTGCTGTTGGAAGATTCAGCAGACCCATCCAGACAACTTTTTAGTAGAGTTGGCCTCGCAACCTCTCAAACAGCGTATACTCCTGTTCGTCTATCTTTCAGATGGTTGAAATTCGCAACTGACTAATTCTGTTTATTTGTGGTTCTTAGTCCATCAGTCACCGACTTGGAGTATTACATGGGTGGTTGTCCTGGGGTAGTGATCGCGGATCCCAGGAAATCAGGAAACGCAGTCAGAGATGTGTAACATCTGCAGAAAATCAAACTGTAAACGCTAATTAGTTCGTTGCGTGTGAACAAAAAACACCGCGGTTTTAGTGTTCTACGTAGTTCTGCTTGTAGATTTTCTTATTGATCTTCTTAGTTCCTGGTCCATGACGATGTTTTCATTTTCTAATGGAAATCATGGTACAAACTCAGACGTTACTGCAGATCGCGCGAATTGGCACTAGTTTTTCAAAGTTTTCGCTCAATCCAGCAAACAAAGCGGTAAATTATTTTGTTAAATGCCTAATGGAATTTTAGGCAAGGTTTTTCCATCTTGCTAAATCTTTACACTTCTTGGTTACAGTGCTATTCGGGATAAAACTGAATTAGAAATAACCTAAGTGTTTCTGTCTTCTTTGTACCAAATTTTAAATTTGGTAAATTTTCTATCTATAAACGCTTTTGAAATGAAGTGAGAGGTATTTGAGAAGAAACACTGGGAGTAAATAGTTATTTCGGGGCTTTCTGTACTACTGATGTGAAGCGATCCGTACGTAGCCAAACCTAAAACTACGAAACTCGTATACGCGACGGTGAACAGTACCACGCGCAGTCTTGCTAACTCCGCTGCATATGGTTTTTACTTGTTTATAGAAGCAGTGCCACTCAATGACGAGTCTCCTGCAAAGCTTGTAAAAAACTAATCGTGTTTATATTCTAGAGTGTATGTGTCCCTAAACTTCCCGCACAACAGGTGCCGGTCATCTAGACGGATGGCTTTTTCTGCACCGAGTATGTCCTTGAGCGTAGAGGATCGGGTTCTTGCTCCATAAACATTTTGAATGTTTACAACCACAAGTTCTCTCATGCGGGTGTTATCGGGGGTCAGACACTTTCCCAGATTAGTTCGGTGCGAGGGGTTTATTTGTTCCCATTGGAATATAAACAAGACATCGCCGATGTGTACAACTGGATCGCAAAGTGGTTGCAGCGACTGTGGTCCAATAATTTCATTCTATTCATGTTTACGTGAAGAGTGATTTGCTAAAAATTAATTGAAAGGCCCCAAACTCGTTAACTGCTTTCAGAGTGATTGCGATAAATATTTAGAGGGCACGTTAGGGCTTAACGTATGCAGTATGACATTCAGTGAATTTAAAAGGCGAGAAAATCTGGGCAAACTTGATACAAAGTCGCACTTGGGAGAGGCTACTGTTGGTTGAGATTACATTCAGAATCGGACACGAGAGGCTACGTTGGTTGAGATTACATTCAGAATCGGACACCTGAAAAATCTAATTCAGTGCGACGATAGGCAATTGCCAACTGATGCCTTTTGTCTCCATTTTCATCTATTTTTGGCCAGTTTACATTTTTCTACTCTGGGCCTCCTTCCTTGAGAATGCACTACCAGTTCTTCAGAGTCTAGCTGTGTTGTGCTTAGTATAAAATCCGCTGGGTGGTGTTCCTAAGTTATGCCCAGAGAGGCGCTGATAACTTCATAACAGATTGTCGAAGGACGTTATAGGCTAGCTCTTCACAGTCCTAATCAAATTCGTTTTATCATACTGACCACTGATCTAGGTACAAGGTTGTCACGCAACTGAAGCAGCTGAGTGGATAATAGTTCATTCTGGTGAAGTCAACAATCTAGAACTAAAAATGCCAATCGCAAAGTTTACGGCCCACAAGTTTGGTTTTAAATGCTGTGTTTCTGTCCCAGTGTGTGATCATTAAACAGGAGTTGGACTAAGCTGCCGTTTTTCTAGACCACACACCCATGAACTGTTAGTTATCAATGATCATTTTCTTGGAGCAAGTTGCTCATGAGATTACTGGAAAATCTTCGAGAGCCCCGACTGATTTCACCCTTCTTGGGGATCATAAGGTAAATATAGTCATCTGGTTTGTTTTCCTTGAACCCAGATTGCACGAAATGAGTGAAATACTCATCTGCACACCAACTTGGTTTTTAACCATCGTGGGCTGTCCAAGAGTATTCAGAAAACCTATGCGTTTTTTCTTTCGAGGAAACATACTGTCGTATCTCACACATTTTAAGAAATGAAATATAGAACCGTCTCTGTGCAGCACATTTATTTACCTGAAAAATCTCCTAAACGACAGATTTAGCTGGGATTCAGTAGAGCCCCTGACAAAAGGAAATTGGTGTGCAAATTAGCGTACTTCACGTAAACATGACTTTATCTATTTGCCCAACTATCGATTAGTGTTGGAGAATTAATGCAACTGTGTTGTATTGGTCAAACCGTTTCCTTGTGCTTCCATACCCATCTCTCGAATGACTGACCTTCATTTAGTTCTGCGTTGGTGTCCCACTTCAGACTGGCGATTTCTTAGAGGTAGATTCGGCATGTTAAGGCTTATAACATGCCAGCATTAATGTCCTTACTTCTGATGTCATATTGTAAGGCGAAGATAATTAAGCAGAAAATCAGAGGCCGTTCTATCAGTGAGGATTTGTACAAATGTTTTTTATCAGTTAATTACAATATCCTGGTGCCAGAATAACTTTTTCTCCCTTTGTATGCTCATGTCAATCTTTGTCACAGAATCTCTCATGCTCAAATCTTTTAGAAGGGGAGGCTACGTTTATTATTTAGAATATAATGTGTGGATGTTTCTGGTTGTTCTTATCGAATCCGGCTTGGAAATATTTTGTCGCCATTCAAGTGGACATTGTGTTTGTGCGGGTGTTCAAGATTGTGTCACGGTGCCCGAGAGGTTAGCCCGGCTGCACCGGGTGATCTCACGGGATGCTTTGCAAAGCAACCTGGTTTTTGAATACATTTGGTGCTGGCGAACATTCCAATTTGGTTCGAAACTCCTGGCGGAAAAAGCCCACAAACTTCGAGAACAACAGCGACTTTGGTACAACGCAAATTTAACCTTAATGTTCATTAAACCCCGCAGGTTTCCGTCAATGGTCCCTCAAAACACGGTGAGCTTTGAATACAGCTTGTCCTAAAAATCATTGCTGCATCTCCCAATTACCCGATAAGTCATGTATGACTCAGAATCACCGGGTGCACAGCTGCTAACTAGACCAGTTTCGGTCCAAGCATGTGGAAACATTTCTACCCTTGTATTGTGCAGGTGGTTTCAACGGAATCTTCAAGTACGAACCGATCACCTAGAATCCGAGGAGAAAAAATTGAAAGATTTATTTTCCACCTCTAATTTTACGAGCAGTGGTAAGCTTTCACTCCGGGAGGACGGATTTTTTCTTCATCTGCGAACATTTTTTGTTTGATGGAATGTGCGAAGATAGCTCATTTAGAGGGAAAAAATGGTTATAGCGGCTTTTTTCCATCCCATTTCGAGGTTATCTCCAGAAAACCTACACATTCAGCGCCCGAGAACAGCAACAGTTCGTATGAGTCAAACGAACGGTAACAACCGGATGGCTTTTGATGACGTAAATTGATGAGTATTTATTTTCAACTGCAGATAGCATCGAATTTAATGAGTCTTGATCCATACTACTAAAACCATCAGTAGGTGTTCCACCCAATTTGTCTAATTTGGATTCATACAGAACCTTGTGAGTAGTTCCGTTTATGAAAATATACTGCGATAACCCGAATATCGTACCAAAGGAATCATGAAGGTCTCTGGTGCAGCAAATTCAGTTGCTTAGTAGTTCCGTAAAATATACTGCGATAACCCGAATATCGTACCAAAGGAATCATGAAGGTCTCTGGTGCAGCAAATTCAGTTGCTTAAGATAACATAAACTAGGGGTTTAACTGAGTCCAAGGTGATTCTTCGTCAACACCAAATAAGTGTATTTCTCTAATCGTCAATATTGCCTAAAATAACCTTGATCCATGTGGCCAATGTCTTCCAGGTAACATCTGCAGCTATCAATGGAACTCAGCTCTGCTGTCGTATGTCATTCAAACAAAGTTGAGTCCGGGTCAACTGACGTGGTACAAACAGCCTTGGTATGTGGACTTTTCCGGGCACTTAGAACCATTCGTTGGTTTCAACATTGTTCTTATCACAGCAACTGCGGATGTCTTGTATGTAGGACTGAAACTGGTGTTTTGATTGGCGGTACTGCTTCATCCATGCATTGTATTCGCACAAAGTTGTGTTTTACCGTAAGACCGGCGTAAGGATGTGGTTCTTGTCCGCTAAAAAAGGCTGAGTTATTATCACCTGTCTGAGAAACGTTACTATGGTTGCAACAGCCTACTGCTGGAATTACAGTAAGCCATCAGGATAGTCGTATGACTACAAGAAAGCTCTGAGGAAATGATCGTCATTTTCGAACATATCCAAGGCACGAATTTTCCGAGCCTTATGGACTAATGTGAACCCCGAAAAAAGTCTGTGCTGTATCGGAGAGATGGCTACAAAGTCTGGGTATTGTCCAATCCATATAGGCTTCCTGTACGCGTAGCGGGATCTGGCGCAGCCAGGTTTCCTGATGAACAAAAAATCTCAAAATCGGTCGCATTTTTTTCAGATTCACCGGTAAATAAAATATCCCTATGGAGAGTAATAAAAACTGGTAAAAGATGTCCAGCTTTTCCTCAAGTGGTACGAGAACCCCTTACCATTTACACAAAGGCCTGTTTTACACCAACTTCCGACGATTGGTCGCCTCTGGCCAGTGTGATATCAGCCTCACATCCTCATGTGAGTAGCAAATCTAAGAAGTGATTTTCTCACGTGACTGTTCCTGTTTGGCTTATGCATGTTCATTGCACCGGAAACTTCCTATCGATCACGTGCAATCTAGGTGCAAATCTTTGGGAATATCTATGAAGCATGGTTTGTTCCACCTCTTGAGCCCCCTTGAGTTTCAGGTGCAATGAGCTGCACTTAGTGTGATTTCGGTCAGAAGCACTGGAAACTGCAAATTTCTGCGCTGTAAACACTGGCATATTCGACAGCGTTTCGCGCACCATGAAGTCCCACCAAATCCTTGGCGCATATATTTGGTTTAGCAATATTTGTTGTCTATTTTCTATTAAGTACTTGTCAGTGTTTTGCGAGCCAAGCGTGCTGACACACTTTCTGTTAGATAAAATGGTGGCCATAATGAGCCTCTATATCTACCCAAATCCCATACAATTGTTAGGCCTTGTGTTGTAATGTTTTATATGGATATGGAAAAATAGGGCCCCTAAATCCTAGCGGTAGTTGTAACTGCGTATGTGTGTGGTCACATTATGTCGTATAATGTTATAATATTTTAGCGTGACTGCACGCAGTGACAATACTCGATTTGTGCAAAAATTTGACATACATTCCTTGTCTATGTGGACCGGCTTTTTCCAGTGAGACTAAATGGCAGCACAATAAAAGATGAACTGTGAGGTCTTTATACACCCAAGGATTCCTACCGTTCAAAAAATGTTCAGTCCGCTCCAGCTTATCAGCTGTAAACCACAAACCAAGGGCAGTTTGGTTCGGGCTAATACAGTTCCGATCACCGGGAAGTGGAATAGTATGAGATACAGCCGGACACCGGAGGCGATGCCGCATTCATTTGATTCGGAAATTGGGTACCCACGCATTGAATGCGACAGCTTTCATGCCGGAGTGTCACTGACTGCCATTTCTGTCAGTGTCATTAACCATTGGTTGGGTGAGTCCCCAGAGCTCCACCTAGGAAGAGGGTAATTGTCAACCCGAACGAGCTGACCGGATAGTACATTCATCTATCGCTGTCAGGCTATGCACTGTCAACCCCTTGGTCTTTTCTACTCCTCAAGGGGCTGGGTGAAAAGAGCCTTTGTATCCGGAGTACATATTCTAACCTATGGAGCGTGAGTAATCCATTTATGATGGTGGGCCTCTTCTTCCAAAAACCATCTGACACTTGTCGAATTCCATGAACGGATTTATTCCGCTTCGGCATGTGTGATGCGGACGGAGAGTAAAATGATCATCTTGATCGCACAATGGGATGATCAGAGTCAAACTAAGTACCCCAGAAGGAACGGCAATCCTTCAATGAGTCTCTCTAACGGTAACTGATAGCCGAACCGTCCAAATGACTGCCTTTCGGTTGATGACCTCCACGTTACTCGACGTAAGCGCTAGCGGTATACTTTCGTATTAGCCAGAAAGAGGTTATGACCCACAAACAACTAAGGAATTTGCCTGCTATTATCCGTACGCTTATTATCGACTTCCAATCTACCATCTAATAGTGCTTCTTTCGGGCTTAGTAAAAAAATTTGGCATTGGCACCACCGGCCAGAATTACCGTATCCATCGCAACAGACCTCCTTAGAACCCATCTTTCTCAGGCTCAGAACTGCAGTCTGTACGGACGTTAACCTATAAACATTTATAACATTTATCTTAATTTATCTTAGTTGATCCAGACAACCACACGGTTTAAGGATAGCTGTAAACTCGGATCCAGTCGGGTGAATCATTATCCGACTTGGCGCTGAGTAAAACTCCCAAACAGTAGAAACCGTGAGCCACTATTTCAGTGAATTACCGAAGTGTAAAAGGTGAAACATTTGAGCTTGGCGCAAGCGACTTGGGATGCATGAGCAAAGTGGGGTCTTCTCTGCGTCTTCCAAAGAAGCAGCATACATCACCAATGAAAGAAGTAAGGTTTTATCGAGAGCTTCCTGTTGCCCAATTTGATATCAAATATGGACTCTGAAAGCTGCAACGTAGATCGTATCTTTTTCAGCTAGTAGAAGATTATTTGCTTTATTTTTCCTGTGCGGTAGGTTAGACATTGAACACTGGCTAGGCTCTGGCAGATGAGTTGGTCACATTGCCTCATCCAACGGGGGTGGACACGTGAGCGAAGGGTTGTAAAGGTGAATGATACCGCCCTGTCACCCAACCCTAAGAAGATGATTAGTTTGAGGCAACTTACTTTTAGCCTGTGACCAAAGGGCCGAGGCGTTGGGAAGATACAGGAACCTAGCTGCAGACTCTGACTTAAAAGTCTCAAAGGCAAGGCAGTGAAATTTGGTGTCTTCTTGAGGGACTTATCCCGAGGCCAACGGCTCAAGATTCTGACCCACTCGGCCGACCTGGTCCGAGGACGCAGATGGTAACTTCTTGCTCTCTCACACTTAGTGCGGCTGTGCACAGTGAGTGCCTTTTGAGCAGCACGAGGTCCTTTGTTATTACAAATTTTTCGACCCTAGTGAATAATGCGCCGGCCATCTCGGTCAATCGTTGGACGGTCGTAGTGTGCGGGTTAAAGGCAGTAACTCTGTTTCCATCAGTATGGATATGCTGGTATTCTGAAGAAAGGCCTCGCTGCCTTCAAACTCCGATTGCCTGTGTTTTACTCAGCTGATCACATAAACTCACAGATTCTATTTAACAGCGTAATCACCAGCCTACATCTGTGATGAATGAGTAAAACTGGGCAACTTCAAGTGGTATCTGTTCCAAGTGAACTAGCAATAAACTTTTATTCTTATGCCATCCAAAAATCTCGTGCGTAGCGCACAGAAGTGAGAGAAATCAGCGTCACTTTAACTTTGGTTTGGGTTGCACGAAATAACTAAGAGTTAACATCTGAATTGGGAATTTTTATCACCGAAAATTCGTCAAAAAAGTTAATTAGGTGCAGTCAGTTTAACGCGCCTAGACGACAACTTTCGGTCTTTCACAGAGAAATATAAGCTGACACCTTCAAGATTCAAGCCGTTTAACAAATCGGATGTTTCTTTTACAAAACATTGCATGACACAGTAGGCCCACTGGCCAGCGGGAAAAGATTAGTTAAGCTAAGACGTTTTTTTAGGAAAAAGTGGTACTAACTGGAGCGAGAAACTTATTTTTGAGCAAAATAGTTCCATTTGTGGCCTAGTCGTGCTAAAAGAGTATTTGCGGCATCCTTAAAACCCGCCTGTTAAATAAATTATCGTTTTTGAAGCCGGTCCTAGCTACTGAGGGCTTATTTGTCTTTACTTAACATGTTTGCAGAGACCGTAGTACATATGCGAGGTGTTACATATCCAGATGTCTATCAGTTTGATTTCGGTCTGTTCACCGCCCCTGGCATTTGGATTGCAAAACTCTTGCCAACGAAAGACAAGATATGGTGAGTGCCCAGTTGATTGAGTACGTCCCATAGGCCTGTGTCCACTCATCCATCTTTTAAAGAGCATCTCTTATTTATTGGCTGACAAAGGGTGGCCCCTTTCGGGCGTCCATTTGTTCGTTGTCGTTTGAATTCTTCTTGGTTGCTCAATTATCCAAAAACAGATTAAGGCGCGCAAGCCACCAACACTTTGTACATTGCCAACAGCACCATTTATGGCCTCCAGATACATAATGGTTCCGTACTTGTCTCCCCAATCTTGGAAACATGTTTGGTAACATCAATGGTTTTCGTTGGATAATGTTTTCTTTGCTTCAAGATGTCAGCTATTTGTTCGTTCAGACAGATTTTGGGATTGTATACGACGTTTACGATTATCCTTTCATGTAGTCGAAAGGCTCTTAAAATGGAATCTCTGTATTAAACTGTAGAAATTCATTAACATCAACTTCGAAACGAGTACTCCCCACCCAATCTAACATGACTTTTCTATGCAAAATTGGTCTCCGCAAAGTTTGCAGCAACCTCAAAATTACTAAACAATTTTGATAAGCTTTGGATGGCATGATTATTGATCTTTTGCTTGTAACCAGCTGAAAGCGTGCATATTCTATCCCGTCTTTTGTAGTGCTTGTTTAATTTCGCACTTCTGCACGCAGGTTGACTATGTGTGGGATTTTTCCCGTTCATTGCTTGCAGATGTTGGATATGTCGTTAAAGACATCGTTTTTGTTTGCACACGCGCCCGCTCGCTCATGAAACACCCAGGCGCACAAGCCATGAAGTGCGTGTTACGTGACGATGGAACTGGTGATACGTGACAGTGTTAAGTCAGCTTTAATATAAAGTGCATAGTGCAATTGCTCTGAAAACTTTGTTTAATCACGTCATGTGCTAGGATGGAGACGGTGAGATGGACGTTTAGATGCGAGTAGTTTCTGTGAACTTTGATATCTATATACCTGGTCATCATGCCTTTAGTTACACTACTTATGACCGAGATGACTGATCTATAAGACATACTAGCTACTGATTTGATTTGGTCAGTAGACATTACGGAAGCCCCCAAATCCGAACGTGTTCACAAATGAATCACAAAGCTGCCGGAAAATGGGGGCAAGGCGTGATGGGGTACCTATTTACAGTTTGTTACATCATGCCAAAAGATGTGTGCATAGGCCCTCAAATGTGCAGTGCAGTGCAGTGCAGTGCAGTGCAAAAACGAACTAAGTCACACAAAAAACCAACCAAAGTTCAAAAAACAGTCAGTAAGTCGATGAAACCGATGAAAAAATAAGGAAGAGTATTGAAAAAGAGAATGTAAGTCAAGTGGTCCAATAACACAAGATGTCTGTATTTTCAAACTTAATGCCCTGCAGGACGGAGCCACGGCGTCAAAACCTATTCTAAAGACGATTATTGTCCCTAACCAATGTCTTTGTCTCAAGAGGCTGACTATGTCCCACAACTGCATATCAAATGCAATTTTCCTTCAGGCATAGCCTGGCCTCTGGATGTAAAATTGATCGATTTTCTGAAAAAAAAGTTATTCATGACAGGTTGAGCTTCCCAAAAGACGTTCTGAATTATCAGTCAGGCCGAAGTCGTTAAATGAGTGACGAAGAGATACAAGCAAAGTATAGCTATTCTTGGATTAACTCGTCGAACAATTTTTATTTCGGCCTCCATTCTGTCCCAACAGGCATTCCTCAGACTTGACTTTTGTCAGAGGAATTGGCTGAAGTTTGACTGTCACACAGTTCCAACAACCTCATTTTCATCGTAAGGTAACAACCATGTATCCATCGATATTTCCACGTAGCTAATTTATGTGGTGAGATTTTGTCAGAATCTGTACTTTGTTTCAATGTGGGGAATTATGGTTGCACTTTACTAACTGTCGAGCTCCTTTCCAGTAAGCCAGTAGCCTAGAGAAGGAATAATTTCACAAGACAGCTGAAACTTCCTTCCAAGGAATTCTCGCTCCAGGACTAAACCAAGTATCCGAAATGTCTGCACTAAACCATGCCTTTGACATCTGCGGAGTGCGTCTGATTCGGTTGCGTAAACAGAGTCACGTGTCTTTTGTTCATTCAAAGTGTGTCCCCGAGTGGATCGTTCAAATTATGAGATCAAGAAGAATAAGTATTTTATAAAGGTTTCCGATGATCTCAAGGCGTCCAAAACAAATATTTCAAGCAATTTAACGTCCCCCAAAAGAGATTAATAGGGGCCAGTGCTTTTTGTTGGCTGCTGACTTTGTTGAGTTGATCAACCTGGTTTCAGACGTGTTATCACCAGTCGTGGTAACATTGTCAGTAAGCCATAACTGAAAATTCCCTCGAAAGTATAGTATAAGGTCCTTGCACCTATCATTCTCCCATCCTCATCCGGTCCAATCCGCTAACTTATATCCGTCATAAGCACCACTTTACGTAGAGCGAAGAAAGCGACACTTTTAACCCAACACTTTCGAAATTTCACCAAAAAGCAGCTCATAAGTGTTAAAATTTTCTAAATTTTTTCATGCAGCTTATGATTTATTTTGATCTGATTGTCTTGACCTCGGTTCCTGAATAAAAGCTGCCGTGAACTGTGGCTACAAAGCTGTCATGGATATTCATCAACCAAATAACTTAAATTAGTCTGTTTCAGCATCCAGTGGGTTAGAACATATGTGAACAAACCTTATGATGAGCATTTGAGTGGCACGGATATCCAGATTCTGGGAGCTTAATGCAGCTAATATAACTTCGGTTGATTTAGAGATTTAAAGATTCAATGAAACATCAAGGAGCACTGGAGATGTTTTATTCGGTGATGCCACCATAGTGAACTGAGAATTACATCTTTGGCGACGGTGAAAAAGAACATATTGTAATACTGGCCTCCCTGGACGACGGAAGACACTACACCCTAAAATTTCAAATCAGTGAGTGACACGGAAACTTCCTGGGGCTAAAACACATATTTGTGCTACCAAAAACTACTTCACCATTATGGTAACTAAGTAGGATATAGAGGAAGCTCAAGATATTATTGTACAGAGTAGACGGGAACTTAGGTAAAACGGTCAGTTGCTGAGGCATGGGCTTACAGCTCATTAATGATAACTGTCAGAATGGCGTTCTAACCGAGTAGACTGAAATCATATTTGAGTTAAAATGGTGGTGCTGCCTAGAGCAGGGTGAATATTTGTTCCAAAATTTTTAGGTCTTTTTGGACGACAAAAGTTTCCATCTAATCACTTGGCCCAATGAGACCTTTATACACAAAGCGAGAATTTCTAGAGCAGTAATTCTAATGGGTGCTTCCCAAACTCTTCTGAAACGCCGCATTCCCGAAAGGCTCCAGGCGTTGTGCGATTTCCCGCAACAAAGGATTACCTACATCTGGCTTTGCCAGCCAATCGCTTTTGTCATGCTACTCATTGCGCTTGTGTTTCAAGCTGCAAATTTTTTGGGTGTTATCGGCCTTTTAAAGGCTCCTCCACCATTCAGGTTAGCGCTGAGCTCATTTTCATTCGTCTCCATTTTATTTGCGCGCTGGTGAGAAAACTTACCGCTGTGACGTTATGACCAATACTGAAAAGGCCACCCAGTTTTCGGGGCACCGCACGATGTATGCAACGAGAAAACCTGACAGCTGTTTGAACACCAAGTTGAAACGACATGCTGGTCACGACCAGAGTTCAACTCGTCACTTGACCTGTCATCCGGAATGACGAAGATCTGCCAGAGATCTGGTCGGCACTTGCATCAACTCCTCAGGAAGCTCGCTAACACTTAACAACAATCACTGATAATGACAAAGACAAACAATCACTGTCCAAAGACTCGCAAAAGGATAATCACCTCTTAGTCTCAGACCAAAATCAATGGAAAATAATAGACTCAAGTATCCCTCATCCTTCCTTCAAAATCAGAAAAATCGAGGTCATTAAGGAGACGTATATTGGACATCGTCATTAATCTAGCTAACGCGTTTGGATCGGTGTAAAAAATCAGCATACTTGTTGAGTCTGGCCCTCCACATTGCATTTTAAACCGTTCCATGGGTTGGAGGAAAACTGGTTGTTTACAGTATAAATGAACGAGGCTTTCTGTGAACCTTCCGAACCGGAGACCAGAAGTAATTTAGCTTAAGAACGAACGAATATTTCAAACATGCATTTTTTAAAGGAAATTGATGACCGCAAACGGTTTATCAATGCAAACGTGGCGGGTTTTCATCTCTATATTGAGTAGAAATACGTAGGGGCTAACTAAATGATTTAGGGAAGGTATGGGAAAAACATGAGACCAGTACGATGACGAACTATCCTCACAAACTTGATGGCCGCGCTTAAAGTTTTTATCGGCCGTTTTCAGTCAACCAAAGAATAATAGCAAAAGGAAGAAAATCTTCATCTTGTGAACCATGCCAGGCGTGATATTTAAACCGACACACGATGGTCTGCTTAAATCATTAGTATACTAATCACCGAATCTTATAGAGGAGTAATAGATACGAACTTTTTATCAGTGACGTTCAAGGAGCATGTGTTTCCAGTTTGATCGAACAGCAGACTGCCAAGTACCGTAGAGTAGATCAGAACTGTAACATTGCTACACACAAAAAGACATTCTATCCCACAGTGGAAAGTCGGTGCAAAACCATTGAGCGCAAAACCTTAAAAAAAACTTGGAATAAAGGAACAAAAGAGCACACAGTTTTCCAACAGATGCCTGTAGTTTGGTGCAGAACAGGAAATCTGAGTGGCATTTTTGAGACCTAATTTCAGAGCGAATCGTACTGTGTTGTTCAGTAGAATAGCGGTGCGTGTGAGGACCTGTTGGTTATTTATGAGGTAGTAAATTCCGATTGAGTCACATAAAATCTGGCAGGTTTGCCAATCTATTATATCTGAATATCATTAGATTTGACAAACTTGAGTGCGTTGGGTTATTCCAAACACGTCACCACTGTCGTAGCTGGAATGGTTACTACTAAAATGTCATCCACCTAGGGTTTTAATTTTCGGATCACTTACAGAGTTCCTATCCATGTGTTAAAGGATAAAAGATAGTTAAAAAGACGTTTCCATATTTTTTAATACTGAACCACAACCCAATAAATATGTACAAATACTATAAACGTAATTTAAATCCGGAGGGACTAATTTATATATCGTGTTCCTTGGTTCGTTTATAATGATGTATATAATATATCATATTATATATTATATTATATATATTATATAACTGATCAAATGATAGGTGCGATTTCATGCCGACTGCAAGCTCACTGAGAAAGAGCCGACTAACACAAACGCTTAAGAAGTCTATCCTCCATTAAGGGGTGAACAAACCACAAAACAACAAGTCAAACTTACGTTATTGATGGTTTCCGTTAATTCCCTGGTCCACGAAGTTTCTTTTCGCCTGTCAGGTGAGGGTTGACTGGGTTTTTTTTCTTATGTCCGTCATGAGCACCACTTTACGTAGAGCGAAGAAAGCGACACTTTTAACCCAACACTTTCGAAATTTCACCAAAAAGCAGCTCATAAGTGTTAAAATTTTCTAAATTTTTTCATGCAGCTTATGATTTATTTTGATCTGATTGTCTTGACCTCGGTTCCTGAATAAAAGCTGCCGTGAACTGTGGCTACAAAGCTGTCATGGATATTCATCAACCAAATAACTTAAATTAGTCTGTTTCAGCATCCAGTGGGTTAGAACATATGTGAACAAACCTTATGATGAGCATTTGAGTGGCACGGATATCCAGATTCTGGGAGCTTAATGCAGCTAATATAACTTCGGTTGATTTAGAGATTTAAAGATTCAATGAAACATCAAGGAGCACTGGAGATGTTTTATTCGGTGATGCCACCATAGTGAACTGAGAATTACATCTTTGGCGACGGTGAAAAAGAACATATTGTAATACTGGCCTCCCTGGACGACGGAAGACACTACACCCTAAAATTTCAAATCAGTGAGTGACACGGAAACTTCCTGGGGCTAAAACACATATTTGTGCTACCAAAAACTACTTCACCATTATGGTAACTAAGTAGGATATAGAGGAAGCTCAAGATATTATTGTACAGAGTAGACGGGAACTTAGGTAAAACGGTCAGTTGCTGAGGCATGGGCTTACAGCTCATTAATGATAACTGTCAGAATGGCGTTCTAACCGAGTAGACTGAAATCATATTTGAGTTAAAATGGTGGTGCTGCCTAGAGCAGGGTGAATATTTGTTCCAAAATTTTTAGGTCTTTTTGGACGACAAAAGTTTCCATCTAATCACTTGGCCCAATGAGACCTTTATACACAAAGCGAGAATTTCTAGAGCAGTAATTCTAATGGGTGCTTCCCAAACTCTTCTGAAACGCCGCATTCCCGAAAGGCTCCAGGCGTTGTGCGATTTCCCGCAACAAAGGATTACCTACATCTGGCTTTGCCAGCCAATCGCTTTTGTCATGCTACTCATTGCGCTTGTGTTTCAAGCTGCAAATTTTTTGGGTGTTATCGGCCTTTTAAAGGCTCCTCCACCATTCAGGTTAGCGCTGAGCTCATTTTCATTCGTCTCCATTTTATTTGCGCGCTGGTGAGAAAACTTACCGCTGTGACGTTATGACCAATACTGAAAAGGCCACCCAGTTTTCGGGGCACCGCACGATGTATGCAACGAGAAAACCTGACAGCTGTTTGAACACCAAGTTGAAACGACATGCTGGTCACGACCAGAGTTCAACTCGTCACTTGACCTGTCATCCGGAATGACGAAGATGTGCCAGAGATCTGGTCGGCACTTGCATCAACTCCTCAGGAAGCTCGCTAACACTTAACAACAATCACTGATAATGACAAAGACAAACAATCACTGTCCAAAGACTCGCAAAAGGATAATCACCTCTTAGTCTCAGACCAAAAACAATGGAAAATAATAGACTCAAGTATCCCTCATCCTTCCTTCAAAATCAGAAAAATCGAGGTCATTAAGGAGACGTATATTGGACATCGTCATTAATCTAGCTAACGCGTTTGGATCGGTGTAAAAAATCAGCATACTTGTTGAGTCTGGCCCTCCACATTGCATTTTAAACCGTTCCATGGGTTGGAGGAAAACTGGTTGTTTACAGTATAAATGAACGAGGCTTTCTGTGAACCTTCCGAACCGGGGACCAGAAGTAATTTAGCTTAAGAACGAACGAATATTTCAAACATGCATTTTTTAAAGGAAATTGATGACCGCAAACGGTTTATCAATGCAAACGTGGCGGGTTTTCATCTCTATATTGAGTAGAAATACGTAGGGGCTAACTAAATGATTTAGGGAAGGTATGGGAAAAACATGAGACCAGTACGATGACGAACTATCCTCACAAACTTGATGGCCGCGCTTAAAGTTTTTATCGGCCGTTTTCAGTCAACCAAAGAATAATAGCAAAAGGAAGAAAATCTTCATCTTGTGAACCATGCCAGGCGTGATATTTAAACCGACACACGATGGTCTGCTTAAATCATTAGTATACTAATCACCGAATCTTATAGAGGAGTAATAGATACGAACTTTTTATCAGTGACGTTCAAGGAGCATGTGTTTCCAGTTTGATCGAACAGCAGACTGCCAAGTACCGTAGAGTAGATCAGAACTGTAACATTGCTACACACAAAAAGACATTCTATCCCACAGTGGAAAGTCGGTGCAAAACCATTGAGCGCAAAACCTTAAAAAAAACTTGGAATAAAGGAACAAAAGAGCACACAGTTTTCCAACAGATGCCTGTAGTTTGGTGCAGAACAGGAAATCTGAGTGGCATTTTTGAGACCTAATTTCAGAGCGAATCGTACTGTGTTGTTCAGTAGAATAGCGGTGCGTGTGAGGACCTGTTGGTTATTTATGAGGTAGTAAATTCCGATTGAGTCACATAAAATCTGGCAGGTTTGCCAATCTATTATATCTGAATATCATTAGATTTGACAAACTTGAGTGCGTTGGGTTATTCCAAACAGGTCACCACTGTCGTAGCTGGAATGGTTACTACTAAAATGTCATCCACCTAGGGTTTTAATTTTCGGATCACTTACAGAGTTCCTATCCATGTGTTAAAGGATAAAAGATAGTTAAAAAGACGTTTCCATATTTTTTAATACTGAACCACAACCCAATAAATATGTACAAATACTATAAACGTAATTTAAATCCGGAGGGACTAATTTATATATCGTGTTCCTTGGTTCGTTTATAATGATGTATATAATATATCATATTATATATTATATTATATATATTATATAACTGATCAAATGATAGGTGCGATTTCATGCCGACTGCAAGCTCACTGAGAAAGAGCCGACTAACACAAACGCTTAAGAGGTCTATCCTCCATAAAGGGGTGAACAAACCACAAAACAACAAGTCAAACTTACGTTATTGATGGTTTCCGTTAATTCCCTGGTCCACGAAGTTTCTTTTCGCCTGTCAGGTGAGGGTTGACTGGGTTTTTTTTTTGAAGAGAAAAGAAAACGAATTATGAGTGATGGTACAGAACAACGAAAAGTTCACTTTGGAAAATTTAGGTTAGAGATACAACCAGTGTATTAATCTCCGGGTGAATTATTTGGTCGTAACAAACACTTGGCGTCATGTGTTTGGTCATGGGACATTAAGAATGAATCCAGATGCAGGATAAACGTGTGGCCTTCACGTGAAACGATGACAGTGTTTCTGCTGATATTTCTGAAACAGCTTATGTTATTGTGCGAACTTGTCAGCGCAAAACGTTTGTTCAAGCTTTTCACATCCATGAAACATTGTATTCCCCACAGGACTCTAGTTTTCAGGTTTGTTGTGGCCCAAAGGCTCACCATTTGACTTCTCCATTCGGATTTCGCGGAAACGCTGCGACAGGTTGTACGCATGGTATTCAATCCTGTTTTCTGCGTCTGGCCAAATCTTGTAGCCTACGTCTACATGTGCGAAGTCTGAGTAAACCGGGTTTGAAGAAATGTCCAGTGGTAGCCGTACGTGCTTAATGATCAAGATCAGCATACTTGGTGTGCTGCTGGCCACACAGATTTTGCACCACAAGCTAGACTTTTAGCTGGTAGCTTTAGGGTTGTAAGCAACAACTGTTCACATAATATATCCAAGATGATACCCAGAAAACCACTGCCTTTTGAAAGATTACTTCCCCAAAAGATACATTTCACAACTAAGTTCCGAAAAACTATGATATTTTGCACAGGATTTATGGGGAAACATTCCCACCTTGTTGCTTTCTTTCAAGAGCCTGCATCCATTTCTGTGAATGCGAACTGTCACATCAAAGACCTTTGCAGATTCTCTAAACGTTCACCGGCTTGCTCAAATGATTGCGGCAAATTTAAAAATTGCAAAGCGAAAACCTTCCAGAGGGCAGCAGAAGCTCATTTGTGAGAAGTACGTAACCCCAAGATAGCCTATATATTGCCTATTGTTTAGAGTAGTCATATTTATATCCTCAGTTTAGCCCAAGGTTAGGTTGATCATCCCTTAGTTACGAACAAGCACAACTGCGCGAAACCAACATAGAAAAGTGGGAATATATCAATGAAACGAAGTTTTTCCAATTAAACTTCAAATACCGATTCCATAGACAAAATCGACAGGGGAAATCAGTATAACTCGTTCGATGCCGGATAGTGAATCAGTCGATATCGGACGTTCACAGGAGGTCTTACTAGGCAGACGAAGGAAGATCCCACAGGGTGTAACTTTTAGTTTTCAGACTACATCTGTAGGTTTTGGAGCAATGTTTTAGTTATTCCAGGTAGCGAGCAGTAATTTCCTTACTGAAGCCTCAAGTAGTGCGGTCGCCTTCCCTGGTCAATAGTGCGCTCGTCACCCGCTGCTAGCAGTGAGAGCATTCGAATTGGAGTTTGACGCTAAGATTGCTAGTTGTTTGCATGTGTCAGCTGATCACGATCCTGAAATTTTTGCTTTACTCCTTAACAAGTGCCTTCTGCATTTGGACATGGAAGCAGTCCCTGTTCAGTTCTCCAAAGATATTTGAACTCCAATTCACTCAATTTCTCTTCGTTACTGATTTAGTTCATCAAAATTCGTCTCGCTAAGCTCCTGGTTTCTCGGTTGAACAGCTTTTTTCCAATGAGAATGCTATATGTAAGGAGTGATCAAGGTAGGCCTCAAAACAGTTACACTGTGACTGATTTAGCGGGAAAAGTGCTAGATGAATGACAAAGCGTTTCTACGATACTGTTTTGGATTGCTTTCTAAACCGATTGATTCCGCCTTGCTGATAACAGTAGGTCATGATTCGTGATCCAAGATCTTCGTTCACGTAACCGCCAAACGTGCCTGGTGGTGCCGGAAACCAAGTCCAGTCTGCAGAAATTCGAGGAGAATACTCAGAAGAGACAAAGGGCCTAATTTGGTGACAGGCCTGTTCTTGTGGTACTCTAGCAAGCGTGCAATCCAGCAGTTAAATCACTCGTTTCATGGCACGCAAAATTAGTTGGCTATTTGGTAAAATCGACTCTACAGTGTGTTTTGTGTGAGTTGTTGTAGCGATACAAAATTAGCCAATCAATGCTCACCTAGCGCCCCGAATTTTATGAACAAGGGCGCTGCCTTCAAAAGGTTTTCATAATAAAGACGCATGGGTGCAACGGTGCATGCCTTAAAACCTTGACTATTCCAATGTACCACTTCCTTCAAATGGGGCACCGAAGCAGATTTGCCTGTGTTAAAGCAACCGCAAACAAAGCCAACGGGGGTGCTTGCTTCGAGGAGGTTGTTGTAACCTACTTCTAAGGTTGAAATCAACAGTGCGGTGGAATGGTAAATGTGACAAGTTCAGTAGATTCCCGGCCCACAGTTTTTCCACGTGCGGTAATGTGAGCCACAGAACAACTAACCTGTCTGGTATCAGTTGTCAAATATCTGGAGTGAGTAGGGAAATCGGTAGCTAGGATGAATTTACTGTTAATCGGACAGGTGGCTGTTGACCTGTTGGTCAAACTTGGCAACCGACTGGCAAACGATTCATCACCATTCGAGGAGAGATCATCGGCTTGCTCAAGATACCATTTGGCAGAAACGAAAAACTAAGTTGAAATTCAAATCAGCCAATTGTTTTTTGGTTTGTCAAAGTAAAACACAAAATTCTAATGGCGTGGCCGGATCAAGTTGGACTGATATTAAAACCGTCTTTTACAACATAAATGATTTTCTGCATAGGGGCGTTTACACAGGGAAAAGGGTGTATGAAACTCAACCTGCTAGGACAATCTCATAAAGAGTTTGGTAATAGTGAGCTATGAACAAGCTTCATATACGAATAAAACTACTGCCCGGGTTTCTAGCTAAATGACGGATATACTACTCCAAAAATACCTGACCAGAATGAGGTCTCTTGAAACCACTCGCAAGACTCGAACAGTTCAAAAACAGCAATTCCGATAAGAACTTCTTATTGTGGATCATATTTTTGTTCACGCTTCCTCACCATGAATTGTCACACCTAGAAATTGAGTGAAATCTCTTTTTACTAGCTGACAATTCTGGTTCTGTCTTGCGGTTGCTTGCTATTTTGAAAAGCACGTGATGGAAGTAGAAGTAAAAACAGTGCAAAAAGCGTCCTTAATTTGCCGGACGTTTTTCATGTTTTGAAAGAAAACTAAGCGAACAGGGTTCTGTTCTCTGTATGTTAAATGGTGTGCGATATCTCATAGTCATGAAATTTGTTGGCTTCTTGTTTTCCGTGTTAACGTATATTCCAAAAAACGAAGCTGAACGCGATTTCCACCACTATCACCGCGACCAAGTGCACCACCAAGAGTAGACGTCACAACCGTAAGAGCCTGACACCCTTGTTTATTACTTAACACCCATTTGTATCATCGAAAATCTCTGAACCTGCCCTTCCATTAGAACGCACAAAATGTTTCGACTATATCTAGCATCAGAATATGAACTACGCCAGGCGGTACACTGGTTCTAACAGATGACGCAGCCACACATTCGGACTCTGCCCACCACCCCCCACCTTCCACCTGTTTGAAGGACAGGTTGTAGGTGATGGTTCGTTTTATGACAGTCTTACAACCGCAGCGTTATGACCATCAACCATGCACGCTTATCGCCTCGTGCGCTTGTGTGTTTGCGCGACAGCCACGTTTTTCTCAGCCGGAGACGACAGATTTGTGTGACTTTCACCCAAATGTTGCCACGGTTTGTTGTTAGAAACCGCCGCCAATGTCGGCGGTTTGTCACAAACCTGCTGGTGCTTGCAGTTTGGTAAACTGATTAGAAAACCCGAAAATTATTGCCCGGGATATTTTGACGCTCATTTTCTCGACTGATTTTTGGTCAACGACATGGTATCTGTTCGTGCAACAGCAATCACCGGGTTGACATCGCTTTGAGACGGGTGGTGTGCATCAGAGACCGATTCTGAAAGGGAAAGTTTCCGTGGAAGCATAATTTACGAGTTTCTTATAGCCTTCAGAGGTTTTTGGTCTCCCGGGTAAATTGGTGGTTTTGGCCCCGCTCATAGTGGTCTGTTCATCATCAACATTCATTCTTCTCGAGCGTCTAATTCGACTTTAGAGCGACGGGAGACGGGGTGTGGTTTGGCAAGTCACTGTCAACAGCAAGAAAAAAACAGTGAGAGCAAGAAACAGCCAGATCGGGGAGTTGGGTCCGACTTGTTTAATTAAGTTTTAACCGGAGGCTAGCAGAATCGTACACATTCTGGTAACAGACAAACTCGGTTTTCTGGTTGTTCATTTGTGAACATACCGGTCCCTAAATGTGTTATTGCCTGCTTCCCGGCGTGCGTAATCCGGAGACTGGCGATCTGTAATTTCCACCTTAGTATAGTATAACATTAGCGCCAACATTCGTTCTTGTAGGCTGATAAACCCTGGCCATCTGACATGGTCAGAATGTCTTAGCAATACTCCTGAAGCGCATGTTTTAAATCAAGGAGTATATAAGTTATTCCACTATTCCATAAAATGTTGGAATTCGGCCGATTACATCATAATTACCGGAAAATCATTATGGAGGCGCGTAGGTCAATTGTATTTTTTGATCAACCATGAAAGAAATCACTATTGTATGTGTTCTAGTTCAATCAAACACACTGAGAGATCAAACGCTTGGACAGAATTTGTTCATACTAGGGATGATGTGCGTATTTAAATTGGCTAATAAAGTACGTCTGCTCTAACTTTAGTTACCATTATCGGGATATTTTGCTAGTTAGTTATGACATGTTCGTTATTTTCTGTTAGCGTCCCGGGGCACGCAAAAATGCTTGAATTTTATAACCGCATAGTTTTTATAATTTTTGGCACCGGAGGGAGGCACCGGACAGAGGGAAAAATGCGAGAAGCTCTCGTAGCCTCTATGATCATTATCGATTTTGTGCGCAGCGAATGTTTGCAACTGCATTTTTCGTACGTTTTTTGCGTTAAATTAGCATTAAAACCACAATTCTTTTCACTACATTTTACAATTTTGTTCCAAATACAGATTAGTTGCGGGAATTTCTCTTGTTCCATCTCAGGCTAAAAAATAATTATGTGCAAACATTCTGGATATTTGGCGGTAATACACTATTCATAAATTTGCTAAAAATTTTTCGACAGCCGATGACCGGTTCTGCCCTTTTTGGAGGCTTATCTGGTGAGCGCAGTTCCCGAGTTTCCGTCAACCTTGAACATACATTGCACGAAATTAGAGAAATACACTCATTTGGAAACCAATTTAATTTTGCGGGAGACTCCCCTGAAACCGGCTGAATTATCATAAACGACAGGACAGATTCAGTTCCAGGTGAGTCTTTCACAAAAACAAATTGGTTTGCAAATGACTGTTTCGGTGAGTTCCGAAATTTATTTATTTTGACGTGTTTGTTCAAAACATTTGAAGAAACTGAGAATACCCAGTATGTAAAAAGTAGGTTCGCATACAACAAAAAGTATTTCAAATCAGTTTTCTGTCCAAATGTACCCCAAAAAACAGTTTTATAAGTTCCTTATATCTTCCACCTTCATACTAAGTTCGACTGTAATGATTAACGCTGAGAGTTCGAAAATTGTTACTGGTCAAAGGGACTATGAATGCGGGTATTCTGGACTGAACTGTGGGTCAAGCGTACTGAGAATGATCGAAACCGCCCTATTTAACACATACCGGTAAAACAAGCTCATGTAAACCTTTGTTGGTGTATCATGCAGGGCCACACATAACTGGAGTCCACAATGATAGACGAAGTAACCAGGAGCTAAACATTTTATCATCAAATACACACCAATATATGTGTCCATCACATAACGGACCTGGTTATCGCCTCTAACGTTTTACATTCATTAAAAGAACCCAGTTCTCTTTGATCGTTTTGAATGTCACCCACTTAGTTAGGTTTTTCTTTTCAACTTCAATCATTCATTAAGTACAACTACTCAAACTAAGATTGAAATTTAGGGTACTGAACAAAACTAACTTTTTCAGGTGGATAAGCTTCCTGGGATTCTCATTTTAAGGGGTCATACCACGATAATCAGGCTATTCAAGTATGCATTTACCATAGGAAGTGACTAAATATTCCAAAGTAATTCAGGGTTTCAGCTACGGTGTATTCAGAGCTTTACATAGGTTCATTGAGATGAGCAATTTACTTCCACACAAGTGAATCTACCAAACATTGCCTCAAAACTTTTAACTAATAGAATTGTTGATTTGAATGCAGCGATTTGAACCGATTGCCTCGGCATACCTAGCGGACAATAAAATATACCCACCTATGTAAACTAGGAGCGTGGAATTTTTCAAGTAACTATCTTGTTCGAAACATCCTGAAGGCCAGTAAGATGTGAACTGTTGGTGAGGCTAAGACGGGTGTACAATGTTTCTTGACTTTTCAGCACAGAATGGCTTACCCTACAAAGAGAAAACTCCATTTAAAATTCCCGATTATCCCTGTATATTGAGAACCGCTGATGTTTTGGTACTTCTGTACTTCCTGCCCTTGGCACCTGACTGAAAGTGGATGCTACAACAACCAAACCGGTTTATGTATTCGGTGTTGAAAACTTACATGCAAGATTAGTATGTAACACTACCCCGAAAATACATTGCTCCTGAGAAACTGGCTACTGAGTATTGTAGTAGCGAGTCGTTCGCTGAACTGAGTCGTTTCCACTGTATATCGAAATGGCTGTTCTGTGTAGTGGAGTGCGGACATGTACACTGGGTACTGTTTGATGTTTAGTTGATTGTGTGCAGCTGAGATTACAGTGATCTTTTGAATTGTATAGTCCTACTTGTTCCACTGTACTCTTTCGGTAACCTTTGTAACCCAATACGTTTCGTGTCCCGCCAGAAATGTCCGTCACGTTTGCAGAATTCTACTTCATCTTTGAAGAAGCATGTTACCAAATTATCTCTCGTCTGGATGTAACATCAACTATCCGACTAAGGTCTGCCATTAGGGATGCATCCAAAAGTTGTCAAAGGCCCAATGCCTCAACAGGTTTGAAGCCTCTAAGAAGCTACTTACTATCAAGCGACGGTCGTATCAAACCAAGCTAAACCAAATATTTCTAAAAAAAAATTGCATCCGACTGAACTGAAATGCTCAAGTAAGCACGAAGTTTCTTATGTGGCTGAGTTGCTTTCACATTTCACCGAATTTCTAATTGACTATGGAGGCAACAAGCCAAAAGATTTAAAGCTTTTTGGACAAACGTAAAAAATGAAGATGGAAATCCTTGCTATTTTCCAACCATCAGACTTTAGTCTGATGGACTAAATTAACACGATCTCTGGGAACTTTTACTTGTTGACAGTCAAG
>NW_008752190.1:52490-95860 GCF_000715545.1 Opisthorchis viverrini | reverse complement strand
TGTTTCGGTGAGTTCCGAAATTTATTTATTTTGACGTGTTTGTTCAAAACATTTGAAGAAACTGAGAATACCCAGTATGTAAAAAGTAGGTTCGCATACAACAAAAAGTATTTCAAATCAGTTTTCTGTCCAAATGTACCCCAAAAAACAGTTTTATAAGTTCCTTATATCTTCCACCTTCATACTAAGTTCGACTGTAATGATTAACGCTGAGAGTTCGAAAATTGTTACTGGTCAAAGGGACTATGAATGCGGGTATTCTGGACTGAACTGTGGGTCAAGCGTACTGAGAATGATCGAAACCGCCCTATTTAACACATACCGGTAAAACAAGCTCATGTAAACCTTTGTTGGTGTATCATGCAGGGCCACACATAACTGGAGTCCACAATGATAGACGAAGTAACCAGGAGCTAAACATTTTATCATCAAATACACACCAATATATGTGTCCATCACATAACGGACCTGGTTATCGCCTCTAACGTTTTACATTCATTAAAAGAACCCAGTTCTCTTTGATCGTTTTGAATGTCACCCACTTAGTTAGGTTTTTCTTTTCAACTTCAATCATTCATTAAGTACAACTACTCAAACTAAGATTGAAATTTAGGGTACTGAACAAAACTAACTTTTTCAGGTGGATAAGCTTCCTGGGATTCTCATTTTAAGGGGTCATACCACGATAATCAGGCTATTCAAGTATGCATTTACCATAGGAAGTGACTAAATATTCCAAAGTAATTCAGGGTTTCAGCTACGGTGTATTCAGAGCTTTACATAGGTTCATTGAGATGAGCAATTTACTTCCACACAAGTGAATCTACCAAACATTGCCTCAAAACTTTTAACTAATAGAATTGTTGATTTGAATGCAGCGATTTGAACCGATTGCCTCGGCATACCTAGCGGACAATAAAATATACCCACCTATGTAAACTAGGAGCGTGGAATTTTTCAAGTAACTATCTTGTTCGAAACATCCTGAAGGCCAGTAAGATGTGAACTGTTGGTGAGGCTAAGACGGGTGTACAATGTTTCTTGACTTTTCAGCACAGAATGGCTTACCCTACAAAGAGAAAACTCCATTTAAAATTCCCGATTATCCCTGTATATTGAGAACCGCTGATGTTTTGGTACTTCTGTATTTCCTGCCCTTGGCACCTGACTGAAAGTGGATGCTACAACAACCAAACCGGTTTATGTATTCGGTGTTGAAAACTTACATGCAAGATTAGTATGTAACACTACCCCGAAAATACATTGCTCCTGAGAAACTGGCTACTGATTATTGTAGTAGCGAGTCGTTCGCTGAACTGAGTCGTTTCCACTGTATATCGAAATGGCTGTTCTGTGTAGTGGAGTGCGGACATGTACACTGGGTACTGTTTGATGTTTAGTTGATTGTGTGCAGCTGAGATTACAGTGATCTTTTGAATTGTATAGTCCTACTTGTTCCACTGTACTCTTTCGGTAACCTTTGTAACCCAATACGTTTCGTGTCCCGCCAGAAATGTCCGTCACGTTTGCAGAATTCTACTTCATCTTTGAAGAAGCATGTTACCAAATTATCTCTCGTCTGGATGTAACATCATATATCCGACTAAGGTCTACCATTAGGGATGCAGGCGAAAGTTGTCAAAAACCCAATGGCTCAACAGGTTTGAAGCCTCTAAGAAGCTGCTTACTATCAAGCGACGGTCGTATCAAACCAAGCTAAACCAAATATTTCTAAAAAAATTGCATCCGACTGAACTGAAATGCTCAAGTAAGCACGAAGTTTCTTATGTGGCTGAGTTGCTTTCACATTTCACCGAATTTCTAATTGACTATGGAGGCAACAAGCCAAAAGATTTAAAGCTTTTTGGACAAACGTAAAAAATGAGGATGGAAATCCTTGCTATTTTCCAACCATCAGACTTTAGTCTGATGGACTAAATTAACACGATCTCTGGGAACTTTTACTTGTTGACAGTCAAGGAGAATATGGTAGGAATGATGTGAATTTGATATCCCGGAGGCTTAAAAGTGTTTTTCTGAGCGCAGGTAAAATAGGTTAACCTCGAGTATGGCAGCTAGACGCCAGTATTTAATGCTGCCATATTGTTGTCAGTGTTTATGATGAAGACGAGGATTTTGTGTAGAAAGCATAGATATGACTATAATCAGGAAGCTTGGAATCTTAAAATCTTGGCTTTCGAAAGATTATGCATGCTCGTCTGCACCGCATTATCTGTACGTCCAGCACCCCAGCTACTTAACTTCACTTACTACAATCGTGAAGTAACTATATGGCGGTTCAAAGATTTTTACCTTGTGGCTTTGCTCCCAGTGGAAAATTTACATTTTATTGAGGATTCTCCTTTTAAACTCTGTTTGGCAATGAATTAAGATTCCGTGTGGCTTCAGATAATTTGGTTCGCACTGACTTTTGGAAACGGATAATCCATCATTTTGCTTTTCGATTGTGGAAAACAAAGCTTGATTCGCTCTAATGTCATTCACCTTTTCGAGATTCGGGACACGACAAGAAGATCTGTGTATGAATGAAGACTGCACACTCAGTACTTTTTATCAAAGCAGTCAAGGGATCAATTATTTCATCAGTTTTAACGACTGGAAGAAAGCGCAGTTTTTCTTACATTTCAGCTTAGTTTTTTTCCTATCCCCTACTCTTATAAAATTCAAGCGCAATAGTTGCTTTTTGTGAGTGATTTTTGTTTGAAAACAACCCTTCTGACCCAGTTAAAGATTCCCCGACGAAATATTGGCCTCCAATTTAGACGAAGACTACAGACTACTCATCTTGTAACAATAACGCTTCAGACATCTTGTAAACTCAAAAGCTACTTGGAATAACAGTAACTTCCTTTCAGATTACAGCAAATTAGGCCTTTTGAGTGCCAAAGAAAGCTTTACTACTTACATCTCCGCTTGTACTTTCGATATTAGTTGGTAAATGTATCACACCCACTAGAGTTTGTCCCACGAACCGGGAAAAATGCTACTTTTATACACATGCTGCGCAATTCTTTTTGGTGTGGAGCTATGACATCTCTGCAGAAGGGTCAAATTCTACTAGAAAAACTTACAGAGCCCGGTTGGGCAAGCAAAACTTTGACTAAGCTCGCTGCTTCTAAAGTTATCACGGTTGACAGGTTCGAGCGGGCATGAACGATTCTTGCACTTGATTTTGGCAGTGTTCTGTGATTTTTGTCGTAAAGCACGGTTCCAACACCGGTTGTTCCATCTGGTATGGACAAAATTCAAAGAGGCACGTCGCCAGGTTGCTAGTAACTGAGGTTTCTTGTGCTGCATCTTAAGTGTCCGAAGAATGAATGAATGTGTTCACCGCAGGTAGGATAAAAATCCTTATGGCACAGTGATTTACACAGCCCTCCATCCGGTTTCCATGCTCGTCAGGTAGGCGTAGTTCCGAATGTATACCACCCTTCTCCCGCAGTAAAATTAGTCGCTAATTTGTAAATAAGGATGATGTTAACAGGAGACTGTGCTAAATCCCAATTGGGTGTGCAGTTTCCACAATATCTTTATAAACGGAATCGCTAAGCAAAAGCCGCCCGATTTCCCGGCTACAGTAGTTGTTTTGGATGATTTTTGAAGTCGGTAGTGGCTTAGTAGCATTCATATTTGGTTTTCCTAGAAAAAGTAACTGTTTCCGACGTTAGGCGAAACACTGTCGTACGGTTTTGGCATAATGAGACATCAGATGCGTTTTGAAAATCGTCAACCAGCCATTCACTGGCCAAAAGAATTGTGGTCGTGGACACCTAGAAAAGGTACCACGATCGCCCAATCATCCCCCGTTACATTCACTTCCTCCCCAGTGTATTTGAAGAAAACCTAAAATCTCCAGAATTAGAACCAATTTTTCTTTGAAAAATTTTTCTCTTCATGCATGAGAAAACCGTCGTGGTAATATCATCACACAACCCTTAAAACACTGTTAAGCTGAAAACGAAAATTCGAAAGGAGTTTGTCGTAGCGTCCCTGGCTAAGAAACTAGACACATTAATATTGCTTATTCATGTTTTAAAGAGCCTTGCAGATCGAATTATGCTGAAAGGGGAGTGTGCAGGTCAACATTCGGTTAGTCCAGTCTTGCCAATTGAAGTGCACCACTTTGGGGTTTAGCAATACCTTTCTGGTAGTTAATATAAAAATCGTAACCATTCTTTCAGCAGCAGTAGAATTGAAAGCAGATGTCTCGGTAGCAATACTGTTTACGCACGTGAAAGCCTGATTAATCGGCCAATAAATTAATATGAGAAAAACAGACGAACATCAGCTGAAATGGGATAAATATCTAGTTCGAAAAAGCACTCGTGATGTTGCTGAAATACCCTCGACTGCCTATCACCAATTTCGCCCTTCTTGGAACTCAGAGTGTTTTCAGATATTCGGGATATGCTGTTCCGTGACCTACCTGGCTAAGTAAAAATTTTATTACTCATGTGGCAGATTGTAAAAATGGAAGGGGACCTCATGTAAGGGCAAACTGTGCGGCAACTCACATCTGGATGTTAAAAGGACATACCGAGTGAGTAGTCAGACATATGCCACGGTTTTAAGGAGTCAAATTTCAAGCCTGACTTTCAAGCGCATAGGAGCAAGTACATGGGGAAGAAAATTCATTACTGGCGATGGCTTCTGTCTTGTCGGTCGACGCAGGACAGGCCAGGTCATCTAACACTGCATTCGTAAATAAAAGAATGGCATTCCAGCCGGTCATTGTGTGAAATGAAACATAGGCATCATCAAAACGGTTACAAAGCACCTTGAGTGTCTAGGTGACGTAGATAGTGATGCGTTCAGTAAACCTGTAGAAACCACAAGTTCGCACAAAGACCCTCCAATGCACACAACAACTCCCTACTCCACCTAATCAAATACGCAGTTTGACAAAATCCCAGTTTCTTTATTCAGGCATTCCTAAAAATAAGCAGGAAATATAACTAAAAATTAACCCGAGATTTTTCCTCACTGACTGACGAAATAACTTTTATCCCTTGTGTACGTTGCTTTGCTTGCCTCTCAAGCTCGATCTCAGTCCCATCAGTAGGAGATTTACGCAGCCACAAGTGAAATACTAAATCCGATGGCTGACAGACTGGCCTAGTTTCGGCGTTTTGCTACGGGGCAGCTGAAATGTCTTTTTATATGGAATTATACTCTTCTTCTTGTCGGTCTATCCATCCGGGACTCCCTATAGCCTTTCACATATGATGAACAGAAGAACATACTGCTCCTGCTTCGCAGAGAGATCTTGCCACCGATATATACGAAACATGGACTGTAAGCGTCAAATTAATTTTTGTGTGAAGCGAAGAAAATACCCGTACATAAATTCAGACGACAAAAGGTTACGGAGTTTTGGTCGAAGCGCCATGCCCTCGGTAAAAAATTGAGAGTTTTAGTGTTTACCTGTACTGAGGGGAGCTTTCAGAGCTATTAGAGAATGACCCTGCAGTTACCCCCAGCACACCGAATGATAGCGTTGGACTTCCTAAATGTTTTTCCCTACTTGAGTCAGAAGCCTCACGACTTCTAACGAAATGCCTAGTCAGCTTACCGGATCTTAACAAATCAATCGCGTTTTCCATTGCGACATTTTCACCGATGTTTTAGCCTCACGAACCCGTTTTTATCATGTGTCTCTGTTCCACTCTCGTTATGGGTGTCATAAACAGTATAACGTCCCTTTCTCCCTCAGCAAAGCACTCAAACTGCACGCATATGTCCCAGAGCCCGTTTACATTGCCTCAACCAAAGTATTTGTCTAGAGATATACTTGAAATCGACGTTTTCTGAAGAGGCCTCGAGTTTCTAAATTTTTCCCCAACAAGAGCTTTTATTCTGGGAACCCGAAAGTTTGTTTGATCCGAGAACAGACTCACTTGTGGGAGCTAATTACTTGGTGTACTGTTGTCCCCTGTATAGAGTATAAGTGGGCCGATTCTTGCGCATAAGGAATTCTCTTCAAACGGTCGCTACACTAGAAAGCTTGATGTCTGGTGGTCCCTTTCGGCGTTATTGTGATTGGTTCACTGGGTAATGTTGATCACGTCCGTAAACAGACAGTCAATTGGCGAGTTGCTCCCAAATCATCACGTTAGCTCACACATTAACAAGTTGATAAGACAGCTGACTTGCCCTCACAATGGTACAAACTTCTGTGAATTCCCTGTGAATCAGGCTGTCAGTTTGACACTAAGAAAACCACGAATCCACTCTGATTTATCTGTGGCTATCCAGCTTTTGAATAAACAGCCACTCTGGCTTCTCGGAGTTGTTTATTTTCTCTCTCAGACATTTTCGCCGGATAATGTGCGTTTGATCAGTATTTATGCATCCTGAAAGAGAATGCACCCTGCCAAGGCTGTGCAACCGCCCACCCCACCCATCCGAGAACTGTCACTCCAAACTAGATGCCGTCTAGCTTGTTTGTTTAATTAATTAGTAAACCATGATGATAACAACTTTTTGAACCGTAAATGTTGGTCAACGATCAAGACGCTTCACCGGAGCACTCATTTCTGTGACACACTCATGAACAGTCGCTGCTGTGAAATAAACTTCATGCTAACGATGGTCATTATCGCAGTGACTCTGTCGTGTTGCTTTTGGTGCGCGTCTGGTAAAAATCTGAAATTTCTGTTGCTAAATGGAGTGCGGGAGCACATACACACACACATACACCTGTATACGTATGCATTATCTGTTTGCATGTGGATGGAGCGTAAATCTGCACATAAAAACGCTAGCTCAGAAGACCGATGTTCGCGGGGCAGTGTGAACTTTTGTCACATTGCATATGACGAAACTAAATTTAAAAGCCGTTTGATGGACAGTTTTGGGGACTGTGTACTTCTGTATCTTTTCGTATAATGTCCCTTCTTCTCTTCCCCCCTCTCTGTCGTAAAGAGAAAAAGGGAACTAGGTGGAGATAGTGCAGGTGGACCGGACAATCAATCATAACATGGTAGTTTAGTTCTAGTTGGAATCGGGGTCAGTGAACAACTAATGCCAGCTGCTGAGAGTTTCACGGGTTGAACAGATTCCTTCACAGAGAAGCTAGGTTTTGTTGGACAGAACACCTGATACGTCAATTCAAATCTGACATTCGAGACTGCCAGACGTGGTGGGACACAGACAAAATGGGCTGATTTAAACGCTTTAGTAATTGACGATAACTACATCGACACAGCCGTACAAATGATATTTAGAAAATCTCTGGAGAGTGTTTTGCTGGACTGAAATTTCAAAGCGCCGGGGTGACCAAGTACACATTTTTATTATCCCAAATGTAAGTAGATTCATACGAATACCTAACGATGAATAACTGTGGCCAGGAATTTCAGGTAGGATGATGGCCCACCATTTGACTGTGTTTGGAATACTTCAGTCACACTGCTCACGCTGCGTAACTCTCCGCGAAACAAGTTCACCTAAACTTATTTCGGTCCATTTTGTTGAGTGTTTACTGAGCTGTGGCCAGCAATGTACCAGGAGCGAAGGCTTGAGCTTCAGCGCTGTGAAACAATCAGAAACGGCTGCTTTAATATATGCTAGAAGGAAGAATGGAGTGTAAAAAAGGGGTCTAATACTTGTAATAAAAGCAACCGAGAACAAGATTCATGCCTTTTAAACGGTACTCAAATCAACATATCTGAGTACTCCGTCTGGATAAGAGGCAATCACTAAAGCAGGTCAAGCTTAACACAAGCCTAGCACACAACGGCAAACAATCGTTCACGTAGAAGCCCCGCTGGGGCTAGAACCAAATGGATGGTTAATGTATTACCACTGTAAAGTTCTCAACCACGTGGGTCGTCGTTAGATGATACCTGCTTGCATTTTGCGTTACGCTTTTAGGGCCTGATTCTGGCAGACTTTCCGGCGTTACGGAGAGTAACCTTAAAGGCATAAAATATGCCTAACTCCATTTTTACACTTTTGGACATCAGATTATACGTTGTTGCAGTAAACAAAGTAATTTCAAGAAATACACTCATTCGCAAATCAATTTGGTTTTCACGAGCACCTCGAATCTCTCGTTTATGATCTTCTACAACTGAAAGTGCTGCTTACAGGCCGCCTCATGTTTCAGTTGGCACGATATTCGAGATATCGCAGTATATTTTCATAAAGGAAACTACTCACAAGGTTTCTTAAAACTTTTTGACAGCCCACGACCGGTTTCGCCCTTCTTGGGGCTCATCAGGTAGGCGCAGTCCCCGAGATTCCGTCAACCTTACGTTCTACTTGAACTCAAATTGGACTGTCTTCAAGGACTGTCGAAGAGTTTTCGGAAACCTTGTGAGTGGTTTCCTTTATGAAAGTGATTTCAACTTAAGTTCATGCTGATCAGTGGCTGGGCCTAAATTCCCCTGAGTCACCCGTTCGTGCTATTCTTTTACCAAATCCCTCGCCATCGGTGGCTCAGAATTTCTGTAGTGAGTGACATTGGAAAGTAATTGAATATCGCTTCAACCATAACAGCTAGAGCAATTGTCGTTCCAACGGAAAGGTTCGCAGACGAGAGGGAAGTAAGCAGCATTCTAAACCGGTGTAGGTTTCAAATGCACCTTTCTTCCACCAAGATATGTCCAAAACCTAATGAGGACAGAAAAACTGAAAAGATGAGTAAATGTTGTGACAAACAATTTCGGCAAAATGAGTTCAGGAGTGGTTAGGGCGGTATCCGTTTCTTGCATGACGAAAAACGTCAAGTGATTTTTGGGGGATCCTGTAATACAGCGAGCGTCTTTGTCACCAGTTGACGCCACATTTAGATTACGGAACCACTTGCGCTGGGCTGACACTAGATATGGACGTATGTTTATGTAGGCCATCAAAAAACTCAAGTTGTATGCCTTACGAAAATTCCTGATCGATTAGTGGGTCTGTCATGCATTGTTGCAGTCACCAGTTAATTTTTCAGGATAAAATGAAAACAAAGCCTTCCGTGGCGATCACACCTGGAACCGATAGATGACGGTGACTCTGAAGGAGCACAGGCTTTGACCTGGTGCTTGTCGCCGAATAGAAATATCTCGTTTCATAAATTTTACATTCATTTCCCCCTGTTCTGAACGAACACCGGTCTGATCGGGTGACTCAGAAACGAATTTGTCCGAGAGTTTGTCATTGTGATGCGTCATATAGAAGCAACAATAGAGGTTTGATTCGATTTTCTAAAAGCAACCACTAAAAAGGCTTTCGTCGAGATGGTGAAGGTATGGCTTTAACTGTAAAGGACGAAGTGCGCCAGAGGTTTGTCCTATTGTTAAAGTACTGAAGGACAAGAAGACCCGAGTAAGAAGGAACCTCATCTATGATCTACAAAACCCGCATTACGGGATCTTCAGAGCCTATCTAGAGACTGTTTTGTTCAGTTCTAGGAAATGGATACCCAAGTGTGACTGTGCAATCTCCGACCTCACAAAAAAGTTGGCAGAATGGTCAGTGTTCAGTATTGCGTAGTCTTTTTGATACTGCTGCCGAGCTATTCGCCTCCCTGCAGCAACCGTTACCCAAACACGGAATAAACGTACAACGTGAACCACAGAGGAACCTCCACAGCCGTGTGAACTAAGCAGGATATCATTTCAACTTGATACGGCCTACTTCGCCGCGCTTCATTGACCTTCAAGCTATGTTTAGTTTCATGAATTGCAGCTCACTGTAGACGCTTACTCTAGCTGACAGCATCCGTGCGAATCTTGCAAACTCCAATAAAGCCAATGGTCCATCGTTTGAAGCTCACATTCTAATATACTGTAAATAGGCTACTGAGATGGACACTGCGTCCTGAACGTTATAAAATTGTCCAATGACCTTCACCGCCAGTATCAAAGATTCAGCCGGACGAACATCGGAATAATTTTGTGGCGTCCAGTTAGACCTCAACACCTGGCCAACTGACTTGAAATGTGCTGATGATATCTTTTTGAGTGATTGCTCAGAAAAAGTCTTACATTTGTGGAACAGCTCAACTCAGCATTCTTAGGACTTAAATTCGTCACGTCTACTACCAAATTTTTCACCTGCATGGGCGTTCTACTAATCCTCGCAAATTAAGAGGCGAGGTAATATGCCTGCTACAAGATTTGTCAATGAACGGGCTAAGTAGGTCTACGGCATATCATCAATGTCCCCGAATATCTTCAAATAACTGGAAGAAAATTCGTTTTACGCATGAAAATCTGGATCTTCAGCCAAGGCATCTTTACGTATGTTTGAAAACCGTGACCTTTATAAGTATGTGGCTAACGTATGGTAAAAGTCCGCCTTCGGGAGGCATCTAGGGATGAGGTATGGAAATTTTGCCACGACCTACCACACCTATTTCAACTCTTCAGACGACGGTTCCTAGAGTGGTTTGGGTATCTGCTGCGCGGCAACTGCCCTGAAACCAACAGAAAAACTTAAATCTCACGTCCAGGATAAAACTTGCACGCTGGGTTGGGGGTCAACTGGAAATCTGGCGACATGGTGCACCTTGGTTTGCGATTGGTCCATGGATTGTATCACTGAAACCGGTCAACGACTACCAGTTTTGAGTTCCGCCAACTTAGCTTTGCGGCTGGACAGAGTGTATTTGAGACTGACATTTATAGGGCTGACTCGTCTCACGCCTGAAGACAATCATTTGAAGTGGAAGATAGGCAAGTTGGTCACCCATTTGAAAACAAATTCGGTTCTGCGGGAGAGTCGCCTGGAACCCAGTTAAAAAAAACATTATAAAGCAAGAGATCCAGCTTGGTTCCAGGTGAGTCTCCGCGGGATCAGATTTGTCTGCAAGTGAGTGTATTTTGCTAAATTCGTGCAAACGGGGTTTAAGTAGAACATAAGGTTGACGGAAACTCGGGGACTACGCCTAACTGATGAGCCTCAAAAAGGGCGAAACCGGCAGTGGACTGTTGGAGAATTTCCAGCAAACTTATGAATCATGTGTTACACGTTGGCTAACTTATCTTAGACACTCTGGAGGGGTTCGACTTTTTCGCCGAGAAAATTTGAAGCTTTCTATCGGTAAAAACATAGACTCCTTCAGCTTTCGTTCCCATTTCCTCTGGTTGTATTTCCCTTGGACTGCTACTGCTGTATTCTACTCATGTACGACTAAAACCCTCTTTTATGAATACTGATAAGTGCGGCATCCTAGATGGGGTTAGCGGGAGGGCAACTGTCAGACTTTCTCAACCTCATAGGAATCTACGACGCATTCTCACCATATGCTAACCCCAGTAGCACTGGCACTAGAAAAACTCCAGTGCTATAAAAAATAATTTGGACTAAAGTGGAAGGTCCAACACTAGAGGTTTCCTCTACAAGCTGATACAACATGAGCTAATCGCTACTGAAGCCCTATATCCAATCCAGGGTTATCATAGGCAGCATTGTGTGCCTTGGAGGCTAGGTTTTCCTTATGCTTTTATCACACACACGTTCATCTGCACAAATTTAGTTACACAATCCCCGTTGACTACGGACTGATGAGCAGCTGGATGCCCGTGTGTATTATGCACAATTTTGTTACACACACCTTGATCTTCACACTCTTTTGGTGCCAGTAGACGGTTACATTAAATGTAACATTAGGCATTTCTTAGATCTATCCATGGCTTTAAAAACCCACAGAAATGGTTGTCGCGTTGTTTGATCCTGTTTGTATCCACAGGTGACTTAAGTGTATATAAGTAGTACAAACTCCAAACTCCTACCGCGCGGCATTCACACAACTTTTTCAAAGGAACTGGGATGGACGAGTTAAGAGGTCTTCACGGTGCAATTTTTCTGCTTTGGGATTTTATTTCCCTTTCATACGTATGGTCCCTTCTATGCAATCATTTATCATAGGACTAGTCCCATCATTTTTCATGCTCCATCGTCGAAGGCGATCCATTAAACTTTAAAGCGACTTCTGAACAGATTATGGACAAAACATTCTGTTGAGACTGATAAACTCTTGGGTATTTTCGCTCATCTTCAATCCGACGATTGTACACCTAGGCTCAAGGCTGACCAACAGACGTCAATAGTCATTTGCTACGCTTGTGTCTGATTTTATTTCATGGCTATCTAAATTTACTTGTGAAATCTTGTACCATAGCCTCAATTTCTCAGGTTTAGTTCAACCGGCAGACTGCATTGTTTTCGCACTTACATTGTCAATCGACCACATGCGGTTTTCTAGCAACTTGCGAGCAAAAAATACCCATTTGTGGTTTATCATTTGACATGCACAAGCAACTTTTGGGCGGCGGTAATTGGGCTCGAAAACGCACACCAGATTGAGTTCAGTAGACATGAGGAAATTAAACCGGTTCATTACAGTTAGGAACCAGACACTAAAAGAACCAAGAAATCCGCATCAATTGGGGTCACCCGCCCATGCTGTGATTTCACACACCCAGTCGATGGGCGCACAATAAACACGTCTACAGCCACCCACAGAGAGCTGTCATCGAGAAAAACACACCCGGTGTTTTTGAATTGATGTCGGGTAGCCTCAAAATTCATCACTAGCCCCCTTAACGATTAGGTCAGAATGTCCGCATAAAATGTGCTTGGGCGGGCCGATCAGATGTCTCGTTTAGTGAAGTTGACAAATGTGGATTCAATCCAGGCTACAGGGTTTTTTCAACCTTTATCTTGTGAATTCACTTCATTGAAACTCACGTCTTTGTCTTCCAGTTAGTTGCCAGCAAACTTTTCCGATGTGTTCCAAATGAAGCCATTTCAAATCGCCAGATTGAAACGGTGAGTAATCGCAATATAAGCTACTTGGAAAAAAGAGATCGTTTCAAGTAAAAACAACTGTTTATACACTTCTCTACCTCGGCGCCACCCTACCTCTATAGACCTGAAATAAATCTCTCCAACTCCAGACATTTTACAAAATTTTTCAACCTGCGTTTCGTCGTTTGAACAATTTTGGACAACATTCGTACACTGTTGAAGATGGAAGAAGTATAGCGCGTACGTGACAAAATAAGGTATCGTCCGAGTTCATGACTGAGAAGGAATTCGCTTAGGAAGTCTTTTGGTTTTTCGGGCACATCGTCACGGAACTAATCCATCAGACTTCCAAACATGCGCGACTTCGGTAAGCTCATTCTGGCCGCATGAACACAACGAATAAGTCAGAAATGTAGTCAAAAACATATTCAATGAATAAGTATGTCAGCTAAGCATTGATCTACCGCGTTTTTTGTTTGTAGAATTCCTCGCGTAGTTTTGCGTGCAATATGGTTACATTGACAATAAGCTGTCTGTTTTAACATAAATCTGACAAGGATGTGGATGCAACGGAAGCGCCCCTGTTTGTTGTGCGAAGCAGTTTCATGAAGATTCTCGAAGTAAAGTGAAGTCTATCGTGAATCAGGAAAAACCTCAATCATCAATCGAACCAATACAAATCCGCGACGCGCCTTAAATGTGGTAACCACACCAGCTTAGGAAGGGACAGTAAATGGCGAGTTGGAGATGTTTGTTGATCCATATAATACACACACTAAGCCAGAGAGAAACAGCAAACTGAGTATGAAGTAAAACAAACGACAACTAAACGACTAAATCTGCTAACTCGAGATATCGCCTGGTAACAGACTAGTTAGGTTTAACTCAAATCATTACGGTACAGGTTACGAGTAACTACAAAGAAATAGTTCGGATAGTGCAAGCACCTGATGGGATATTCCACCGTTTACGGAGCAAAGTTTACTCCAACCGTCTTACTATTTGTTTTCTCTCGGTTAAGCTTAATTTGCCGTCTGCCCACGCCATCTAACACGTTGTCTGTTTCCTTCTTCCGTCGAATCTTTGGTTAATGAATCGATATTTTGGAAATGTGGAGAGATACATTTGTTAGGGATGCTGGGTTGTAGATGTGAAGCTTAGTGAGTAGACTTATGGGATACAGATTTGCCAGTATTCTGGTTCCTGCCCAGCGTCAAACCCCCCGCCCTGTTTATTTATGCCCAACGTCGTCAACTAAACTTGTACAGGTATATTGTGTGCTGGTTTCAAGCGTTTTGATGCAACTTCATTCTCAGTAACACTTGTACTTTGCCGAGTAAACCAAGTCTACCACCTACTGACATAAACGAATACTTGGTGACCAGAGGTGAATTCTCTCACGGGTTAATGAACCGAGGTACATTTGTCTTACGTGCACTCGCCTTTCAATCATCCATCCTTGAAAGTATCTGGGTAAATTACTTGGTTATCAGTAATCCGTAGTTACAAATGCAATCAAGATCAGGAGAGAACACTGGATTGGAGATGCTTCGGGATGTTACAAACAGATGAAGTCATATATGAGGTCCACACGAGGACTACTATCAAAACAGAGTTGCGTAAAATGTGACAATATAGAGAAAAGGTAACCACAGAAGACGTTTGGGAGAGAAATGAAAGTGTTATTGGTGATGTGTTTTCCATTTTTGAAAAAAATAAATTTGTTTGCCTAATAATTATAGGGTTAGCGAGCGATAATGGACTTGATGCAGTTGAGCAGAGAAATAGGTTGATTCAAGATCATCAACATCCACATGCCAAAAGCTGCGGTCATCATTGGTCTATGAAAGTCCCTCCAGCATCTCTGAGTATAGTACATAATGTGCAGAACCAGCTGACCCGACCCGAGGCTCGATTACCTCCTAACGATACTAATCTGGCATGAACTTATCTCACGCTTGCTACTGGCAGCACAAACTATTCTTAAAAGTTTTATACACCCATACTCCATGTGTAGAAGAATGAGAGCAATCAGGTACAGTAGTTTCTTTGGAATGTGACTTCGTAAAACCTGCGTGGTTCATTCAATCCTAACTTCTTTTAGAAACGATCATAGTTCGCTTTGTGAGTGTACTCCGATGAACACGGATCCATCGACACAAGCCAGAGTCTCTTTGAAGGCAAATATATTGGGGATGTTGCACTTATTTGACAAAATGTCTATAGCAAAGAGCTATTCTACCGAGGGACAAAACTTTAAATACACCACGCAACTATTGAATTTTAAGGGACGATTGATTAACCCAAACACATGTGTAGATTGATGCATGTAACAGACTCCATAAAGAGTTAGTGTCCATTTCATCCAGGTTTCCTGGAAGTTACACAACAAGCTTGCTGGTTAACGTCTAATAGATCACTCACTAGAAGTAGACGATTTGGAACACATGGCCCATGTGATTAGGTAGGATACAGTCTTTATTCTTACAATGACTGTGCTACGAAAACCAGCAGGTTTCATCCTCTGAAGGAATTCACAGAAGAGCTGTTAATGGACGTTTTTACAGCTGAAATGCATGAGTAGACAGAGTGAGCATTGTAAATAGTCGATCCCTCTCCCAGCAGTGGACTCATCTGATTCAACCAATCATGAACCTGATAACGAAATCCAAAAAGGGTATTCTAACAGAGCCAATAAAGTTCCCGCTGAAATACCGTCTACAACTTAACAAGTTGATCAGGAAAAACCGTGTTAATCAACGATTACTTGTGACAAATTTGAGGTGAAAATTAGTTTTGTGTGTACTGAGTAACCATTAAGAAAAACACTATACGTTGGCCTGCTAATCGTATCAGTGTATTGCATTTGTATAAGTATAGTTTGTGTAACATATCACAGAGTATAATTAACGACACCAGATTTATTAGCCTATTACGTGCTCGATACTGTGTAGAGATCAAGAATTTTCAGCTCGGACGCTTTTCGCCGTGTGTTTACAACTGTTGAGTTCTTTTACAAATCAGCATCACATCCTGTTATTTCCACTAAGTCCTAGTGAACGGTGGTGCAACCCAAGTTTTAGAATCAGTCATTTTGCTCTTAACGCATCGTACTTGACGCTAGTTCCTTAAAGCCGTACAACCGTTTTAGTTTATTTGAACAATGCCCTATGGTGAATAAAAGTGAAAGCAAAATTGCAACCTGTTGTCTTTGCTTAATCCGAACCGCCTCAATAGTGAACGAGGTGAGATCTTCGTTGGCCAACCTTTCTAATGGAATCCATTTAGTGGGATCCGGTTGACTGATGCAACCTTAATTACATTTGTTTAGCTGAATACTAAGATGTATGCTAGTCCGCAGAGTGAACTGAGAGCCCGTAATCTGCACCTGACTAAACCCAAGGGTATTTGGCGACTTCTATACGATATGGATTCAAGCAGAATTTAATATTAACAAAAGCCAGCAGTCTGCGCCTACCTAATCAGGCTCAAAGAAGAGCGAAACAAGGTCCTGGGCTGTCGAAGAATTCTTAGAAACATCATTATCGATGAGTTACGCTTGGTGACCTTGTGCAGAACATACAGCTGAAACAGACCTTTACGAACTCAAGATTCGACTTATTTCAGTTAAATGTTCCTTCAAAATCAAATTTGTGTGAAAACTAGGGTATTCGGCGGTTACTACGAGATGTCTTCAAACCCATGCACCCTACACACAGGTCAACTGGATGGCCGCGGTCTCTTAACCGTTGTTACCAATTGGCAACCAAACTGTTCGTCACTGGAGATTATGACGTAAAGTAAGAATCGATGGGCAATCTCAGTTAAGTAACGGTGCTAGGAACGTTGTGTGCACTGTCGTTTGAGGGGCAAAGAGAACAAACTGAGCCAAACCGCAACGAACAGATCTATAAAGGTCACCCAAGGAAGCCCAGTCCAGGTAGAGTGATAAAACAGGTGCAGTGTCGATAATTTCCGCAGACCTGCCAATTCTGATGTGTTGCCTAAAATGAAATAAAAAATATGTTCTAGTCCCTGTCTGCAGTCCATTGTCCTATTTGTTTAAGATGCATCACTTGACAGCCGATGAGGGACCGGTATTGGTATTCCAAAGAACTCTAAATGAGGGAAAAGCAACGATTTCAATGGATGTCGACGTGGAAACAACCCGAAGTTTTTGCACTTGGAGAGAATCACAGGACACAAATGTACATCTGGCGTGCAACTCCCACGAAAAAATATTTTGCGATAATTTTACGATGCAATTATATGTCGTGTAACGTCAGCAAATGAAACGAACTTTCGGAAACAGGATCCACTGTTGGAACGATAGAACCCAAGAAAACAGAACAAAAGGAAACATTTGTCATCGTTTCGATTTGCAAACGTTACCTATATTTAAAAATCTGGCTTTTTTCAATTCCGCAGCCGCTGTAATTTTGGTCTTGTGTCGGCACTGTTCGTACAGATGAGAAATTGATCCCTTCTGCAGGATTTAAAATTAATTACACAGTCTTTCCTTTTCCACAGGTGGGGTCGTGCTGGATACACGTGACATTCTACGAAACGCTGAGGACAATTGGAACTGTTCCCCATATGTGGTCACACTAACGAAACGAATGCGAAAACGTGGTACTATTCGGTGTACTGATATTTTTGTTTCGTAGATAACCTTGAAAGACCTTCCACTTAAAATCTCAACCCTCAAAAGAAACTACCATTCCTGGGTCCATCCTCCTCATAAAGGACAACTTAACGATCACGTGAGCTTATCGTTATCCTGAATCTCTTTTGTGGTGACTTGAGGAAGAATGCCAAATTAATGGGTGGTATTACGGTGCTGTGTTTTGTTGTATCCCTATTTCCTTCTGGTGAATTTTGGCTTTCGGCCAGTTTCAACTACAACTGTGCTGTCACTGTTCATCCAGATTGTCTAAGTGGCTACTTGACAGCGTCTCAACTACAGAGCTTACACAGCTTACTTTGTCATCCCTGAACACTAACTCGAGAGCTTGTGACACCATTTTTCTTAAATTCTTTGGCAGCAAAGCAGTTTCATTGCACTGTTCATTTTGCGGTCATTAGGTTGCTTATGAGCTGGCTGTCCTTGTGCTGTTTTCTTTGTTTTTCCATCTGCAAAGATCGTTACTTACCTGAATTCAACCATAAAATCTGTCTCGTAGGATTTAGTACATTGGGATTTCCGTCGGATTATGAGCGAACACTAAGACCGAAGTCTCTGAGGGAAATTTTTCGGTGGTGGGGTGGTCGCCCGTAGTAGATTTGATAGGCTTTCCAATGTATAAAACACTCATGTGTATACGCACAATTTTCCGCAAAACGTGCTTGGTCCATTGCCAAACATTGTAGCGTAGTCATCAGGAATTCACTGTTTCGATAACACTTATCACATCATGCTACATTTCGGCCGCTGGTGATAGCAACATGAAATCACGTTACAGCAAGAACAAACACGGGCCGATTGCAAACAAAATAAAACTCCCAAGTAAAATGCCATATACTTGACAGCACACGATTAGTAGAATACTATTTCTTTTCAAAAAAAACTCTGCATTTTGTTCGTGCCTCATAAACAAAGAATGAGTTCAATCATATTCCCACATAATCTACCAACTAGAATAGACTTTTGGGGCAGCCAGTAAACCTCGGCTAATGTTGGACTCTATCGAAGACGAAAAGCCACGTATCTTATAACCTATTTCAAAAATCTATAGCCAGGAGTCAAATGAAAATCTTGCAAAAGAGTGTTTTCCAAGTACTACTCGTAATGCCCTAGACAACCCACTCTAGCCCTCGCCACTTTGAAGGCTCATCCTATCGGCCTGGTCCCCTAATCTCCACCAAAATTATTCCATAAAATTTTAGGTAAGTAATTTGGTTTTGACAAGAGACCCAGCTGAAATTCATCTCGTTCATGAGACTTGGGTGACTTTCAATAGAGGCTCAAGTTGGAGTTGACCGTGTATCTGGACGAATATCCATTTTGTTGGGCAATCGTGAAGTAAGCCCAACGGGAATTCAGAGATCACGCATAACATATCCGATGAACACCCAAAATTGTGGTGTGTTCAAAATACTTCCAGAGCTTATAAGTAGTGCTTCTTGGGTGAAGGCAAATCTCTATCTTAAAAGTCATTTTAAATGTAACATGATGTGGTCTTTTAGTAAAATACCGAGTTGAAAAATGTGACCCGACGTTTTGCGGTGTGTGTTAGACTTTGTATCCTTTTAACCTGAAACACAAATATAAATGTTCCAGCTATTGATTTTCTACACGGATGGTGCCTTCCATTGTTTTACGGTAAAAGAATTCACACCATTTACATCAATTTGCACCGTGAGTTTGGAAATATGTACATTTCCGTCACAAAGCTTTCATCTACTCAAAACAGTTTACTGTCACCGTACTTCGAACTGTGCACATGCGACCCTAAATGCTTTTCTTTTGACCATATAGTCTTCCCAATATGACAAGTTGACGATGTAAAAGTTGATCATTACTAAATTTCTGAATGCTACAGCCTTAATACGACTGCAACTAGCTGATAAAATCTCTTCACTATTATGTTCGTTAAAGTGAAAATAATCCGAGTAGTTACTTTAACCACCTTTAACACTTGTGACAGACCCTCACGAATAGCCCTTATTCCCCTACCTAGTTGTCAGCCAAATCGTGTAACAGGTTGATTGGAGCAGAAGCACAGGAAGTGAGATCACAATTTATGTAAACTAACCTATTGCGGGCAAACCCATCCCTGTTGCAAACACGTCAACGAGGTGTAAATACCAAACTGTGCGATATGATAAGGTCACTTTCTCACCTGCCACAGTTCTTGGTTTATACAAGCGATTCAGTTTGTTGGGCAATGAGAAGATTACCTCTGTAGTACAACTAAATCAAAAAACAATAAGGGACTCGATCATCCGGATTTTTAAATGTTCAGTTCTTAGACCATACTAGTGATTCTGTTGTTGAACATCTTCACCTTTAAGTCAGCCTAGTTGGAGAATAATGAGCTTCATTTTGTTCATATCCAGTTGAAAATGCAACCGCCTCATGGTACTGAAGTACACCTTTGAACTACTCAGTGTGCGTACTCATCTGTCTGTTATACCAGAGGGACAGCTCACCTGAAGATCCACTCGGTCTTTTACTGCAAGTATAAATGTAACATCTTGGTAATGTTACATTGCGGCTAGGTAAAGATATAACAAATTGTTTTCCTCAAATGAAATGTTTCCTACCACCAATAATAACAAGAAAGAACGTTAATCCAGAAAAAGTCCAAATGAACTTACAGTCTGTGTGATCATGCTTAGTTGAGGGCTACTTTGGAATCAGTTGATTATATATATAATCAAAATAATGATAATAATCAATATAATATAATAATATAATATCAATAATATATATATATAGGCGGAGAGAGATGGTGGTAAGAGAGAGTCATCGGAAACTCTAGTCTGTCGTAAAGCGCATCTTCCAAGGGCCATTACAGAAGAGAAAGGATAAACTCAGAAAGATCGAAAGCAGTAGTAGGCTGTCAAAGAGCTCCCATGAACGCTATACGCAGCACCGTTTTACAAAGGTATTGATTGATCTTGCTCAATCTTCCATCTGGTGTATTTGTAGACCAAACACATTTTGTTATTAAATACTAGTTTATTCGCTGGTACTCATCGATAACACAGGTTTCGTTTTAATGCGACAGTTTGAACAAATAGCAGTATTACTCCTTTACAGGTCTTATCAAGTGGACATAGAAACCCGGTTTGTTTTGCTTTGTTGAGGCAACCGAACTCCGTTCCGGTTAGTCATGTCATTTGCTAATATTTGTTCCAAACACTTACCCCATAAACTGTTTTTTTATTTAAAAAAAAAGTAGCATGTCATACAACACAAAATCCGTTTCCTAAAAACAAATGATATAATCAGTTTTGTTTCATGGGCAAGTGAATTGTCTGCCATGCAGTAGCATGTAACACAAAATCCGTTTCCTAAAAACAAATGATATAATCAGTTTTGTTTCATGGGCAAGTGAATTGTCTGCCATGCTGACAACATCTACGTTGGTCGCTATCCCCAGTTTCAATAACCAGGATAGTTAAATTGGTAGGTTCCACATAAAATCTTGTCTCATGAGTTTTTGTTTAGACACTTTGGCTCTATAGCATCCTTAGAATACATCGTACCGCGCCCTCGGGTGCTTAAGAAATTCCCTTTCAATTAGACTATCTGTGAAGTTTCCTGATAATTTTTTATAGTTTGGCATCTGCTGTGCTGCCACACAACAAATAGCTACTGTATACAGCTCTTAAAAACGGTTCTTCTTGTTTGGCCTGTCTACTTACCACTAATGGCCTTGTTAAAGTTTAGTTAATGCCGACGAGATTTTCCAGAATATCCTAGGCTTGCATAAATATCACCCTCAAATATGGAACTTGGACTCCTCTGCCCACTGAATGGCGTTCCTCTATATAACGGTATACTCGCGGCTCAGGTTTTATAAAAATACCAACAAATTCATCTCAGTTTAACCTCCATCCAGCTGAAACCCCACACTTGTTTCCGAACCGGCAAGCTCAAAGTGCAGACCCCAAACTGGGGAATCCTTCAATGGCTTGGGTTTCTACAACACTTTGTGAGTAATGCTACCCAATCAGGATGGACAAATCACTTGATTCAGTTCAAGACTGACACACGGATTTTCTCTTTTGAAGTTCGAACAAACGATCTGCGATAAAAAATGAATAGATCTTCTCAAATTTTGACAACCGGCTCGAACGCATTTAGACGCAGGGACTTGAAATAAGAGCATACGTCTCTGGGACAGAAGAGTCTAAATAACACACTATTGTCGAACCAAACCAAGAGGTGAGAAAAAAACGAAGCGGCATGTCACCTAGAATTGTAGCTTCAGATCACTTCACAGCCTTAAAAAATTGTGAATGTCTTTCGGTGATATAAGAGAATTTAGACTAGGCAGGTTCAAAGGCAACTGGAAACTTTCGGGCTTTACCATACATATTTGGTCAATCCAAGAGCTTTCTTTGTATGACTGGTGTAAACCTAATGCTCATAATATTCCTAACCATTCCGGACTTATTACTGAGTGATATGGTCATGTTTATGCAGTATTAATGTCACCGCGAAATTTAGGCAAAGCTTATTGTTACTGTTGAAAGGGCTTTATCGGTGTTCTTATACCCACGAATGATAGGTATCACAATTCTTGTCCGCTGCTTTTGATGGGAAATCTGAGTTTTGTACCAGACACGACAAAGGTTTCGGCAAAAATTGTCATGATAATCGAGGAAGATCAATTGATTTTAGTCAAGCTGTGTCTTCAGACTGTTCACGATTATAGTTTTATAACACCAGGCGCTGTCATGCTCCCGCTTGCCCGTTTCAAGCCCATCATTATGCAGAAACTTTAATGGTCACTAAGATCACCGACAGCCTTGTCAAGATGACCATAATCTCTACCTAAAATTTCGATTGTTAGTTTCATAGGTTTGCGGTGATCAGTCACCCAAACGTTTGGCTTCGGTTTCGGCTCTACCGTGCCCTAATATTCATGCCCATATCGCGACTGTGCTCGACCGTGGTGATGGCGGCGTCGGCTGTGGCGATCATGGTGATGGGGATGGTAGTAGCGGTAGCGGTGTTTATTGGTTTTCCCAACAATTTTTAACTTAATGGTGGGAATCCAATTTATGGGATGAGAATGACAAACCGATTCGTTGTGGGAACGGTGACCAGTGGGAGATTGATGTTGCGAATTTCAAACGGTCAGGTTTGAAAGTAGTCTTGTTGACTGTGCCTGCAGTTCATTCTGCTATGCGGTGGTTGATTGAGTTATGAACGGTACACACCCTTGGATGCGATTTCTGTGAACTTTTTCTCTCCACTGGCCACTTGTCACCCTGATCATTTGTGGTTTATAGTGATCTATTTTTGGAGAATTCAGCGCTCGATAGACATGATTCCATCTATTGCATGGGATGTCAGGTAACATGGTGTGCACGAAACAAGGACGGTATTTACATACTACTCACAAGGTCGGCTCTGGACAGACCACTGCCAGTTTTATCATTTTCTGGCTCAGTAGCTAGGCCATAAACTCTGGTTCTCATACGAATACTAGATTTGATATATTTGTTGATCGACGCTCATCTCCAGATGGTATAAGGACACTCATCTGGAATTCACCTGAACCTCCACTTCATTGGGGAAAGGTTAGTTAATCCTGAAAGAGCAACTTAAAATCAGAAGATGAGTGAGACCTCTTTCAGGGACTTTTAGAGATGCTTCCCTCTGTTCTGAGGGTACCTGCTCGACTTGAAAAGTTCGAATACCCGTTTTACTATTACTCGGCCTCCGTAATGTCTATGTGGTTTCAATGGATAAAAGAGATAACTTTTCATGCCGATAATACGCGGGAACAAGGCGAGTTAGTCTGGCTGAGGGACATCATTTCACAGACCAAACTAAAAGGTGCACACATTGAGTTCTCAGGTAGCCCTAAAATGTGATGAAATTTGGATCAGGTTGCTTTCGTATAAGCATTATTAATCTCAAGCTTCGCCGGAGAACATGGGGCATCTAATTACTAACAAAGATCTATTCCATAAATGATCAACTCAATGAAACTTCAACAGTTTCAGTTTGATGTACCTTTTTAAAGAGTGAAGCTATTTGCAATGCTTGTTCCGTTTTCCAAAATGTCTTTCCGGCCTCCCTTCGTTATATTATCATGCAAGCTAAATGCGTCTGTGCCTGCTGAGGTGGGTCCGCCCATCGTGGCTCTCGAATGTGCTAACAGACTAGTGGAATCCACGTCTGACAATAATGTATATTCTTTTGGCTGTAAGCAAATTAGTACAAACTTCTAACCTACCCATCCACCATCCTCAGCACCTATTTCCTGGGATGTTTTTGCAAAACTTCTTTTCCTTGGTTAGGCTTTGTCAGGAACTTCTTGAATTCCTTCTCCCCTGGACCATGAACTGGTCAACAATAGAATGAAAAAGGAACTACAAACCAGCCTGAGTAGCGCGCATGGCAGCAATTACCGAAGTGGCTGTTGAGGGCTGCTAATAGGCAGCTAACAGAAACGATAGGAAAACGGTTCCTGGATTCCCTTTGTAGTAGGATAATACATACACTTCCCTTCTTTAGATACAAGAACCCCTCAATGTTCTCCACTGGTCAAAACCAGTGGCCTGACGACTGAAACCAGACTTTGCATTCAGAGAGATGAGGCTACCACCATGAGGTCCCCATGGTGGTAACATTCATAGACTGAACCCGAATTTCTCAATCATTCTGTGCTCTTCATAATTTACCTTGCATTTGGGTTCCTTTTTTCGTCTTCTCCCTCAACTTTTTAACATACATGTCCCTTCCAGCTCAATAATCTAACCCAGCCTCTTTCATCCATACATCTTTCTGGTGAAAAATTATATCGCCGGTTCTCATACATTCCCTACATTGGAGTCTATGTCGTTTGGTGATTCTTAGGTGCCTCGATATTCGCCAAAGTTTTCCCATACGACCGTCCAGTTGCGAGATGAACTTAGCAGTTCGGTTGCAAACTTTTCACCACCAGTGGAAATGAAATCATCTGTACTAGTTGTTGCATTCCAAAACATGCTTCATGAAGTTGCAACGGACAGAGATATCGCGGAATTACGTGAGCACACAGGATCCGGTCAGCGCATCTTTTCTCCCATGTTAGTTCCAAACATATCATATATTCTATGAAGGCACTAGCTGCCTCCACTGTGTAATATTAGAGGTATGGATTTCAAATATAGACAGATAGGCAGATAAACCCAGGCCGGTCTCTGATCTGGCTCTTTTTGACTACTTGAACATTCATACACTGGCTGGTTTAGATTTACCTAGGTATATGTAACATCCGAACGATGGGATACCAAAAATGAACTACTTCTGTGGGATGGATATTGCTCATCCATCCTCGGGCATGATTTGACTAAGCACGATTACTGACAGCGTGAAGATTGCAAATTTTTAATGGTGAGTTTGGCCTTTAATTGAAGTGGGATTCAACCACACTGCTCATCAGCTGCTCGTGGCCGAACGGTTCATGTTCAAACTACCTACGAGGAGGCAATGAGCTCAAAACGCTCTAGAATTTTGTGAGATGTGAATTACCGGTGAGTCCCAATAAGGATGAATTAGTTACACGCCGCTTCTTGGTTTTCAACATTGATTGGCTTCACTGGTAAAGCTCAGCTGATAAAATAGGATGACTCAATGATACCCATAAAGCAATGGTCGTTCTGTGATTGAACCAGGCAATTAATCGTGCCTCGTGGGGGCTCTTTCCAGAAGGACATCATTTGGTTTGCCGATTCAGATGGTTTTTGGATAATTTGTTTGAGAGCGCTGCAGCCAAATACAAACCGACCAAACATGGACTGCCGTGTTTCCGATGACCTTAGAAACAGGGTAAATTTCAAACTTGTGCGAATTAAAACCCGTGAACCAAAGTCGTGTCAAGAGTTCTGACTGATGGAACCGCCCTTATGTTTGGATCGAAATTGAGCCTGTCCTTAATTCGCTCCCCCATATTCTACTCAGTCCAATCCACGTGATCCTTCCTCAGCTACCAGGTAGGTACCACCTTCGGAATTCGTAGATCGCAGACCTTTCCCTGGTGAAGATCAGACCACATGAAGTCTAGTTTATCGGTCTTTTTGTGTCCTTTCTTATAAGGATTGTGTAGTTATTAATGCTTGATAAGAAAATCTGTTGTGTCTGCTCCAAGTGCTGCCTCATTTGCGAATCACCGTTGAAGTAGGAGTCTTGAGGTTTCATATCTTCATAGGAACTAACAGGTATCATTTTACCCAGTCTAGTTTTACTGTTATCATTTGCAAGAAAGGCTGTGAGTTTGAAAACCTCAGGTCAAACTAACTAGAGTATTTTTGGTGCGATCTTTTATTTGAATCAGTCATGTACTTTGACTGTCTGTGAGGAGCCACGTGGTATTGCTCAAAGTTTCATGGTCCTAGTGGAACGTTTGACAAGCACCGACCCCATGAAACTTCGGTTGAAAGTGTGGTTAAAAAAGACGGAATTTTTTCAATCTGCAGTGTTTCATCCCATGCCGACACTTTTCACCGGTAGACAATTGCTGCACACCTTTTAACACTGCTGCAGATTTTTCCGCTTATTTCTTGCTCGCATCGAGAGTGAAGCTCGCTTAACATGGGGTATGTAACTCTGCATTATCTCCGGTTCCTGGTTTGAAAATGGCGGCAAAGACCCATTGATGCAACTCACGATCGGAAAGGGACACTTTAAAGGGTTTGGCCAAAAATGATGTAAATTTGGAAGGAGTACATGATTCGGTGGAAAAGACACTTGAACAACGTACGATACTCTCATTAGAAATTATCTTCCATCCCTAACGTCAAGCAGCTTATGTCATACTCGGTCTACATAGCCTGCAAATTCCACCCTGCTTTTAAATGCAAAAGTTTCAGCTCATTCGTGCGTCTGATCTCGGACAGTGGTGGCCACGAAATGGGGTACCTGGAGGACTGTGAGCGTTCTTCGCATACTGCCCAACAATCGTCTTAACAAAGGGGAGCGGGATGTATAATGATGCAAGATGCCATGACAGGACATCAAGCATAGCTGCTACTTCTAACCTGGATTCGTCCCACCTTATAGATACGCAGTCATTGAAAAACGGGTGCTCCGTGTGCGAACCAAAAACGTGGACAGTTTTCTAAAACAAGCACCGATGGGTTGGGAAGATAAATCGGCGAATTCTGCTCTCCTTAAGGCTAAGTGGTTCATTTGTCTGTTTCGATGGACCGTCAACGTGTAGCTTCCTTCTACAAATCACTTACCAGAAGAATCATAGGACGGACGAGCAATGGCAATTTGCGACAACAACGTGAATCAATAGGTGTAAATGAGCTGTGTGCGCCCGTTCTAAATGCCACAGATCAAAAGGCAACTCACAGTCACATCCAGCTGAGCAAGAATTATATCGTTGTGAATGATTTCCTAGTCATGTGCCTGTAAACCATCCATAGGAACACATTACGATTACTTCCACTGGATGTGCACGTTCCTTATATAGTTCTTCCGGCTATCAGCTCATTTTGAAATAATAAACGCCCAAAAAGTGAAAACACAGAAGCAAACTTAACACCCGAATTCCTCTAAATGTCCACTCACAAGAAAAGCAGAATTTGTGGCACTTGTGTTTCAAGTTATCCGTCGAATTTGTGATTCAATAGTCAAAGACAAATTATTCCAAGCCAATGAGTTGTGCTCACCTAGGTACTAATGTTCCTGGTCATTATTTACAAGGCATGCAGGTGAAAATTTGTAGTGTGTATCAAAAATGTGACCACGAATTAGTTCAGTTAGATCTACAAAGTGGCGTACACGGTGCGTAGGAAACAGCATGTTTGTATGGAGTAATAATTTGTCAGTCAAATGACTAACACCTTTTTCTCCAATTTAGACTCAAACTAACTCAATTATGGTCAGTTCAAATAAAACGATCCACCAGCAGTGTCCTGGTGATGTGAAAACTGACCTGCACTGATAGAAAAAGTACAAAAATGAAACAAACTTCATGGCCCGGAGCAGATAGCCATAATGAACGATGGCATATTCCCTCGTTCAACTGTAGAAGCCGTTTACGTCATGTCGCCCTGTGGTTCCCACACTTTGGAATCGTCAGACCCGTCTGACAACGTTTCTCCCTATCTCTGATGGTGATCTTAACCTCCTCTCAGTTTCCGCGAAACCACGGAATAAGGGTGGATTGTGCGACACAAACCTCTGTACAACAGTCACCGCCGATGATCATGACGAAGGCTTACCAGAGAATGTGGCCTACTTTGAATAGCGCCATAGCCCTCTTTCCAATTTAACTAGCATGCTGACATGAAAACACTTTGGTGCAATGATTTTGGAAACAGAAGAGTGGCTCATGTCCGCGTACACCTTTCTTGACTGATTCTTCCACAAACTTGGGAAGTGGGATAACTCAAAAAGATCATGCTATAACACATTGATTTGTGAATTACACACAACTGATAACTCAAAAAGATCATGCTATAAACGGGCTTTAACACATTGATTTGTGAATTACACACAACTTTGAAGTCTTACATGCTTTACGATATCTCCCAATCACCAGTCACCACAGTGAGCAGCTTTCCAAAAGTCGATCAAATTGGGCATAGTGTTCTTGGGAATTTTCCAGTGCAAAATTCAACAGATAGAAGGAGCTATGGCGCTCAGTAAGACCTAGCAGATGGATGAAAATACATCCCATGGATATGGTTTCATTTCAACTCCACTTTCGCTAAAGGCGCTTTAGAATTTACTGGCGTTTTGTAATCACCAAACGTTAAGAAATCCGTTGCCCTTTATAAAGAACATGTCACTAAATCCTTTGCGGGGCCCGATCGTCTTATCAAGACAACTTTTAATTCTTTACTTGACGCGCAGTCCAGGTCGATTACGGTGAAACGTGATTCTCAAAGTTCGGAAATATGACGATGGAGAAACAAGTCCGTGAACATTCTGGCATACCGACTTCCATCAGGAGGAAATTTTGAGCAGCAGCTTTGTCAATTGATTAAGGTGAAATGTAATTCTCAAAGTTCGGAAATACGACGATGGAAAAACAAGTCCGTGAACATTCTGGCTCACCGACTTCCATCATGAGGAAATTTTGAGCAGCAGCTTTGTCAATAAGACAAAATTCACGCACATCACAACTCAAATGGTGTACGAACTACTGAAATCATCAGCAGACCTGACAGCTGCTCAGATGAGAGTAGATTGTATAAGTCGAACAAGTCCCGTAACTAACATTGGATATCAGAAAGAGCAAGTCAGCAAAATGTGTTCTGACCTTGAGATGGGATGAGATAATCAACTTTGGTAATATCGTAAACGGTTCTTCATAACAAATAGTAAATTGAACGAAACGGTTGAAAATGGCTCTAACCAACGCAGTATAAACGTTATTAATGTTAGTGAACTTCATATACGACGTTGTTGCGGGTGTGGAGCCTGAAAACATGCTGAAACGCCTATTTATTAACTGTCGAGAGGAATTCGGTGTTAAAAAAGACTAGCATTTAAGGATTTTCTCAATTGAGTTTGTCACCTTAGTGGTTTTGTTGAAATCAAAGTTTCAGCAAAATCACTTGTGGGCCACAAATAGTCTCCCAAGCACAAATTAATGATTTTGTGTGACCCAAGCATACCGCCTTGGGAATGTCTGGCCTTGCGTTCTGTTTCAGTTGACCTCCATTCTGATTCCCGATGCTTGAAAAATGCTCTACTTCATACGTGTATGTTGTCATTCCATCTGAATTATTAACCTGAGAATTAGTCAATACTCTCCTCCTATTCAACCTCAACACTTTCGGACGAGCCACCTTGAACTCCATTTCTATAACCTCCATCTCATTCGTTGTAACGAGGTTTACCAAAATCCTTTAACAACTTACTCATTATCCATATCTTCGCCTGTCTGGGACGCCCTTGTCGACATGTCTCCAACATTTGTACAACTATAAAATGCTTCCTGTTTATGAGGAATGGTCGATGACCCTGGTGAACGCAGTAGTTCCCGAGCATGCAACTGCATGTCACTTGTCCAATCCTTCCTCATTGGGTATGGACTTGAATTCATCTTGATCTAGATCACTCGAGCATCCAGTTGTAATCACAGAATAATAGTTCCACAATCGATGATGGGAGTATAAGCGGATGCTTTGGACACATTCAGGAACGATTTGACGGCGGTGATAATAATAATAATATTACTTATGATGGTAGTGATGGATAAGCAACGTTTCTCATCACCTGCGTTTGACACAAGTAAACAACGACTTGTCTCCCCACACGTGTGACAGACAGGGACTACGAGATAGAGATGTAACGTCCGCGCAAAAAACCTTAGGGTACTACTTCCCACCTCCACCCCACTGTAGGGAAATTAAGGTCACACGCGTAAGCGGATCACAGTGCATTGCGCTCTTATCAGGCACAAGTCCCTAAGACAGTCAAGTTATCTCTGGGATGGTCGGTCAGCGGAGTGCACGCATGTGCAATAATGTTGGGACTAGAGATCGTGTTTCAAACCGTTTATGTGCGTGCATCAATGTGGGTGTTCGCACGCATAAGTGCGTTCACTCGTGCATAAGCCAGCACCACACGGAACAACATAGACAGGGTTCCATAGAACCTACGGAAAGGGGTCACACCAATCCGATGGTTGTCACGATAACTTGGTAGTTAGATTGTGTGTATGTTTGTGCACGGTACGCGATAAACTGGTGCTAGTCCAGACTAAACATCTCCGCTGAAAGAATAAAATTCCCACAGATCTGTAGAAGTTATCCTTAAAACTACTATTTGTATTTGACTTGAGGATGGAGCCTGAATTTCGAGCTTCATTTTGCAGCCCAAGTGGGCATTCGATCTTTATTAGATATTATTATTTTCGTGCATCCTACGAATCCCGATGGACACCGCAACACAAATATTTTCGGATGGCAGGATGGAACATGTCGGTTACGAGCTGTGGATTCGTAGTCACTTGTGTGAGTAATTTTAACTTGGACAACATAGACTGCCCCAGCCTTCTAGATCGCAGTGTCAAATCACATGACTTAATATAGACTAACCTCTCGAATCAGGACTACTCATTGGAAAGCTTCTTAGATATCTAAGGCTTCAGAATCACGGGTAGGTATTTTGCACTCGAATTTATAAAAGAAGAGGTGCTTCATCCTTACCGGTCCGCTACTCATACCTTGAAAATGAGTGATCCACTCCTCTCCGAAATGTTTCGTCTTCGAGTCTTGGCGATGATATGTGAGATGCAGACTGCTGATGAAGTTAGGGTGACCAAATTTTGATTCTCGGTTTTTCTCCTACGGTCAATACGCCCTGCAGGAGCAGATCAGTAATTGGAAGTTTAAAGTTACCGCATTCTACTAATAAGTACACTCAAAGTGAACTCCACCACTCCAGAGACTTACACTGAATTTGCTCATGAAATCGGTCACACAAGAAGGACGCTGCATAAAACGTACATCACAAACGCACATAGGTTTGTAGTAAATTTTATTTATTAGTTAGCTGGTTACAGAAAAGTTTTGATTGTTTGAGTTAAATGTTGATTAAAATGCCACAAGGCAGTGATTTTTTCTGTCATTTTATAAAAATTGTGCAATGGGTTTACGATGTTACGTCGCCTGACTGGAGATTTCCGACCTGCGGGGTATCGAAAATGAGACCACAGACGATAAGAAATTTTACAAGCAAACAAGCCCATCGGAAACTGACAATAAACCTACCCATTATTCGAGCTTCATTAGTCTTTTCTTTCTTCCATTCAGAAGGCTTATGCCTTTTTTCGGAATTCTGGTTCAGAACTCAGTGTTTTATATAAATTCCCTTTTGGGCTTTGACGTTCTGGAGTAATCCTTCCCGGAAGCGTCACCCTTGGCTATCAAAAACAGCTGTCCGAGTTTTTCCATTGTAAAAAACATGACCGTCGTTATCAGGTGTAAATTGTCACTTAGAATTATCACGTGCGTGGATCGAGAGCATTTTGTACAAAACCATGAATAACGGACAAAATATTGACAGATGTGCATCAAATTCTGTTACCTCATGACTATAAATAACACACCTGGCTATCATACTACCGTGTCGCACTTTACGGGTTGCACATACAAGAATACTTCACCTCCTCCGCAGTCGGAAAGAAATTTCGTTGTCATTCGACCTGAAGCTAAAAAATAGTTATTTTCAAGAATTTATTTGCCCAGTATTCTTTCTCACTTAAGGTGCAGCCATCCCCACTTTCTAAGAAGCATCACCAAGGTTTACTGAAATGAAGTGAATGGTGTCAGTTCTCGAAAGAAGAGGTTAATGGGGGCCAGCTTTCAAGTTCATAGAACAGACATCCTTCAGTGGTGATCATATTTAGTTTTTTCCCTCAACCCCCATCCCATCGATCGAGATGACGAAGGAACGCCGCAAACAGTAGGTGCGATTCGGCATCGATGTCTTTGGTCACCCTAGAAGAATGGAAATTAGCAGTTTTTCCCTCACCCCCATCCCATCGATCGAGATGACGAAGGAACGCCGCAAACAGTAGGTGCGATTCGGCATCGATGTCTTTGGTCACCCTAGAAGAATGGAAATTAGCAGGGGACGTGAAGAGTCTCACCAACAGTATCATCGTCCACTCCAGTCGTACGAGTTCCAAGTTGTGTACCATCCTTCCAGTTACATCTTAATCTGCTTCTCTTGATGCCAGTCTTTGAATTGAAAAACTGAAAATTTTGATCCTTGACATATACTTTCTGCCTATCAGTGGCGGGATTGGTCACACGTTTATTGTCAACTTAGTTTAATCAACACTATTTTCATTTTAGAACAAACTGGAACCAGGCTTCCAGCAACACTTATATTTCAACTGGTTTCTTTAACTAGCTAACCTTTCTATTCTGTTCATATCCAACTTTTGCACACGTGATTCAAATTATTATACATCTTTCACTCTCCGTCTTCGAAAGTCTTTCCGAGTTATGTCACCATAAATCACCTCATGGTAAATATTGATCATACCTACCAATGTGTCTCAGCACAATAAATAAAATTTTCATTTTTACCATTCCCACCGAGTACTTTTTCTATCATCCATATTTTATTCACTTACAGGTAAAGATGAAAACATGTTATCCGGAGGCTTCAGCTGACGCGTTTCACCGTTTCAACGGGTCTCGCGTGACTCTCCCTATTATTCGGCGAATTTCCTATCGCATGACACCACCCTCTATTCCCTACCAAGACCTACTACTTTTTGGGCCGCACAGGAAAGCAGTATTAATAATGATAACTCGATTTTTCTGTCTGCAAATTATGAACAGTCTTCCTAATCTCTGCAGTGTTTTGCTCTGCAAGGTAAAAGTTCAGAGACTGATTACCTAATGAGTTGAGAAACGCTGTTGTAGATCTCCAGTGCCCTAACACACAGGCAACGCTCCTCGCCTAGGGATTCTGGTCCAAGCCTCTACATACCACGCTTCGATTTGTTTTCATTCATGCTAAATGCATGCTATTTTTAAGTACAAACACCTGCATTTCACCGCTATATTCTTGTCGAGGGCTTGCATTTCTGCTGATGGCATGCACGGTTTTCTGAAATTACAGAAACATAGACTCATTTGCTTCTTGAAGAACAAGGCTCTCAGCAAACTTGGAAGTATCCACAATTTTTTGAATCCATCTGAATTTTGCGCACCAGGGTAGTTGTTTTTTCTTATATGACCCAACGCGTTGTCAACACTCGGGGTGGAATCATCATCGCATCTTTGTTAAGCAAAAAGGTATACTGCCTTAGGAGAAGTTCGTTGCGTTGGTAGGTGCATATGCTTTTGTGATGTAAACCGGAAATGACCTTTACCTATCACCTGTTGCATATACAGCGGTTTTGGATGGCTCGTTGAATTGTACTCTGTTTGGCTGTCATCACTGACTCCTGGCTTTTGGTCAGAACTCGAGTGGGGGGGCTCCAAGATGGCTGTTTTCATGTTTCAGGCTGTAATCTAGTTTGGCATGTGCACCAGCTGATTTCGTCCTAGAGTTGCGTGCATCATGACTGTTATTCATCTCCCTTCGCCAAGATTCTCACGTTTTCCACATCTACTTTTTGGTCTTCTTGATCGCCGTGCATGGAGACCAGAAATTTTTTATTGCCTAATTATTTATCCGCACAGATAGTAGTAACGTCGCATAAAGCGTGTCACATTATGTGCGGTCATACCTCACATTGTTTCCCCTACTTTCGTCGATTTCCTTCTTTGGTCTTCAAATCAGTCTTTTTACAGAAGCAGCATGTTTATGGACGTTATTTCGGCTGACTTAGTGCCATGAGTTCAGCCGTGCAACTGGAAGACTTCTGTGTGTGATTATTTGTTCCTTTTGTTGTGCCTTCACTGAGATGTCTTTTTAGCCCTATAAAGAGCCCGTTGTCTTCAACAACTCGCACCGTGTACCTTTCTTGCTTCTTTTCAAATTCTGCGGCACCACACTGTCCCAGCTCTCTTGAATGGAGTTTGTACGCATCAGCTCATTGGATACTGGCCTCAGCAGCATAAGCACTAGTTATTTTTTAATCTTTTTCCTTAATATACCAGTTTCAAGTACCCTATCCGTGTTTCTTCTCACTAATATATCCAGGAATAGCAGTCGATTGTTCTTTTCCAACTAGACTATGAACATGATTTCTTCAGGCTTGCTGTTAAACTGTTTAGAGGCGTTCATTCTTACAAAAACAAAGTGCCACAAGCATAGCACACAAACAAACTCGTGTTGATATTATGTGATAAAGTTCGCCCAGCGTCACCGATTAGGTGATAGATCCTGATAACGGAAATCCTGTTGGTGTTTTATTAATCTGTGAACGATCTGCCCATCGAAGCTGGGAGAATTGCTGATACAAAAGTTCAAAAGTTTGTGATGACTTTCTGCGATCATGTTCCCTATGTTTAGGTTACCCCGAATTAGCTCCATTTCTGCCTTCCCTCCAGTTGAATGGAGAGGACAATACTGTGTACTAGATAAGAGCAGTATCTCATCTTCTCCTATCTTCATGCTTTGAAGCTGCATGAAGAATCGATCGGTGGTTTTCATGAAGGGATCTGACTCAGGAATCAAGTGTTTTGACCTCACAGATCCTTCTCCAGCTTGTAGAATAGAGTCCCTGAAAGTAAAACAGTGGATCTTAACAAAATTTCTTCATCATGTAAGGCTTGGTTTCCATGTGCTTATCGGACAACTGTAGTGGGATAGATAGATAGATAGATAGATAGATAGATAGATAGATAGATAGATAGATAGATAGATAGATAGATAGATAGATAGATAGATAGATAGATAGATAGATAGATAGATAGATAGATAGATAGATAGATAGATAGATAGAGAGACAGGTGATTGCTGGCCTGTTCGCTGTGCTGGGCAATTAGATTGCAAACGTTTCATCACCGATCGAGGTGACATCATGAGTGCTCCCTAACAACGCACTATAGGAAATGTGACTCATTCCCACTTCGTAGTGAACTAGTTGTCAGTAGTCAGGGGCCTCCAAAGAAGGGACACTAATCGAAATATTTTGTAGTGGGTTCGCTGCCAACATCCTTTCAAACCTTGTGAAACCTCAACACTCTCGACTTCTGTAGAGCTGAGGCGTATCACCTCCAGAATAAATATCATGATCAGTAGAACTAGGCGAACTGAATCTGGATGCAGCGGATGCTACTGGTGTTTACAAATTTCTCATTCACTTCGATATTATTTCTCACCAGAAAATTAGCTAAATACTTGCCAAATGTATGAGTAGTGGGATCGATAAACGCTGCTAAGGTTGTGCTTGAAGCAACATGCTGATGCAGAAAAGTTGGTTGCTCAAAAATTAGAATTTACACGCCATCACTCACAGCTTTATTGACTGAAAGACAAAATTTCTGAGTAAAAACGTACCAGTCATGGCGGTTCTTTCTCTATATATGTGATAAGACCAAACGTCTGTCACGGCAATTGGAGATGGTCAACTCGAAATAAACTAGGACTTTCCAGGTGAGAAACCTCATTTTTCGAGAAAGCACGCAACCGACTTTTAAGGCCTTCATTCTGATGAGACGTTCAGGAAATTCCAGCATCTAGGCATTCAGTTGAAAATACTGGTTCATATTATTGTTGGACTTGTATTTCCTCTACTTTATCTTATGATGGATTACATCCAGGAAGCATTATGCTTTCTCCGCTCCATGAAATGCTTCAGGAGGATGTGTTTCAGTTGACTTCCCACGTAAACACCAAGGTATAAAACTTGGTGATTCCATATAATTATCGCTGTAGGTGATTCTGACGTGATTCAGTAGAAACAGGGAATATTTCGGAGTCAAAACTGGTATCCTGGTGTAAAAAATTAAAGAAAAACACGTTCGGGAAGGAGAAAGTTAGGTAGATTTTGAAACCATTGAATTCGTTAAACATGGTCCTTGAATGGCTGAGGCTTTCGTTTTTTACGAGTACTGTTGACCAGTTTCCTACACATTCAAGACTGTTTTAGGGGCATCCAGCGATTCCTCAACATCCGGTTGGTGCCAATTCAGGACTGAATATCATATTGCTGACGAATAACGAAAAGCAAAAACGCCGTAAAGTCCGTTGTTGCGTCACTGGTTCTTATTGTACCAATTTCAGTCCACTAGTATTGAGTGATGATCGGGCAGTTCTAACCAAGGCGGATACTTTTTCCTTTTCAATAGACTTCGTTCTGTCAGTAAAGCCAACCGATGCCGAAAAGCTAAGAAGACCTGTGCAACTGTTTTATCCTCATTGGGAATCAACGACAGTGCACACCTCCCGAACCTAAGAGGGTTTCAAACCCGTGGCCATTGTCGAACACTTGGCCATTTGGCATGATCAGCACTGTGATTAGCTCTCACCGTTACAGGACCCCCGTGGCCTTCCGGCCATTGTCGAACACTTGCCATTTGGCATGATCAGCACTGTGATTAGCTCTCACCGTTACAGGACCTAGCGCTATTCATTCTTCAATCAATGAAAACAAACCACGTGGCTACCGACTGATTGGCTCCTGGACGACTTCTTGGAGGGGTGTTTCATTCACCTTGTGAATTTATTCTTCCTCTAAGTTGATAGATACTTCATTCTTTTGTCCACGTTTTCCCTGAAATGGCTGCTATAGTAAATATTTATTTTTTGCGTCTCCTCTTGAAGAATATTTAGTCCCTTTGAAACCAACTGAATACTGACTATTGACTGACTATTTGGTACCGAAATTTGATACAAGTGTACGCAAACACGCACACAACCTAAATGTATCCTCGAAATTGTTCAATCTCCACAATAGGTGATCTTATCAGTCTGCTTCCAGTATGTCCTTGCATATGACCTGTTTTCAATGAACTCAATGCTTTATAATTCAGATATGATTACTGGAAGCCGTTTCCTGGATGCTTTTTTCTGCGCAAGTGGACCAAACGTTTTCTTCTCCCAAAAGGATCCGCCACCCCGTTTCGTGTAAACGTACACTTTCAAGCCATATTCCGTCACACCGTTCGAATATACTATGAATTTTAATGCTGTCAATTTTTCGTGGTGTAACAAAATGTTTTGTCGTAACTCGTTGGACAGAGAATGAGGAACTTTTAAAAGCTCTAAGACCTATATAACTAACTTGTCGCAACATATGTCTGAATATTGAAGACAAACTTGTTCCTCTCTAGAGAAATCACCTGATGGAAACGATCGAAATGGTCTTACGTGAGAAAGGGCACAACAGCATCTGTCTACTGACAACGGAAACTCTGAGACTGCGCCTGGCTGATGAGCCCCAAGAAGAGCGAAACCGGTCGTGGGCTGTCGAAGAGTTTTCAGCAACCTCGTGAGTAATTTACTTTATGAAAACAAGAGAAACTGTTTTTTTCGTGGAAATAGTGGGTTCTCAGGCACATGTTTGTGTTACATACACAACTGAGCATTGCCAGCCAAACCTGACTCGTCTGAACCAATCAGGCGAACGTAAACATTCAGACAGCATCTGAACCAATGATGCATGAAACAAAGAATCCAATTTATTTTATTGTCCCAGCACACTACTCACAAGGTTGCTGAAAACGTACGNAAGTATAGGCGAGATTACGCTGCACCGTCCTGTCACTTGCGTGCAGGACAAAGTATCCAGCAGGAATGCGTAATATCCTGCTCAGTACAGTCATCAGAACATGTCATGAGAGATCCAAGGAAGCAAAAAATGGGTGCCTGTCAGACACAGATGATGAAGTTTTGATCTCTTCTGAGCTCTATTCCGATTACGTGTTTCTTGGCAAGGTGGTCCCTCAAGGCTGCCCCGAACTGCTGGTCAAAAGCGACTGTATCTTAGATCTGTACTGCCAGCAAAAGAGTTGTGTGATTAACCCAGACCACTGATCCAAAGGGGGAAACAGATGTATTAAATGTTTACACGTAGTAATCCGAATACATTCGTCTTTGATATTACCAGATTTGAATTTTGAGCGGATCTGTTTCTTCCACTTTGTGGGTGGTCAGTCATGCCCCCAGTGGAAGTTTCCAGATACGAACACTTGAAAACAACCCTGTATTTTGGTTGATTTTCAACCAACTAGCTCCGAGGTTTTCTATGGAACCACATCGGGCAAACACAATTACATTGCCTATTTGACTGAGGTAAGGTGGTACTACAACCTTCCGTGTTCTGTCCATATTGGATTGATCGGCCGCACAACACCTAAGAATGATTACGAAAGCCTTGACAAAACTACGCAAAAACAAACAGTTTTAAGCTTTCCAGGTCTGTTTGGCCGTGCCACTTGAGTGACTGTACCAAAACCCAATGGGGAGAAAAAGCATGCAGTTTGATTTTCGTATCTTTTTGGGAGCATTTCACAGGAATACTTTGGGAAATTGGGAGTTTGCAAGAAATCCAAACAGAAGCACTCCGAACTCTAAACTTCCAAATGATTCACCTGTGGTTAACAGGATATTACAGTTCACAAACAATTCTTCAGAGAATGTCTTATTTCGTGACACACGGCTTTATGATTGGGCAGCATAACAGCAGTAGAAGTTCTGCCATACAGTTCGAATTCTTCCGTCAGCATCTCAAAAGATCGCAAGGTAGCGTTTTGCTGATGCGAGCAGCGAGGTTCGCAATTAGTGTCTGGATAGAGAAAATCGGTGTATTTTAGTAGGGTGTATTCATTCGTGGAAATGAATAGCACGGCTTCATAAATACCACGAATTTCAGTTCACTCTCTAGAATGGAATAAGGGGTGATGCATTTTAGAAGTAGGCGAATTACACCACTTTCACCTACACTCCACAGCTTTGCGTCGGAATACGATAAAAATGTTTTCCTCAATACCTAATAACTGAGTAACTGGGCTTGAACTTTGGGCATAATGGCACCAAGTTACAACACAACTGTTGAGTCTGAATTTAAAGCTGTCAAAGTTGTTAGTGGCCAACTGACCAATGAGTAAGATCTTTTTCCAATCATTTACATCATCCCCCCAGTTATTAGGTCTAAACCTTGTAGGTCTAACCCTGTGTGTGACGGCAGGTTGTACTTGGCATTTCAACTTTGACACGCCGGAAATGTATTTCTAGCTTACAGTCCTCTGAGCACATCAAAGTGGTTACACCGCACTCGAACGTTCTTCTTGTCTTGTGCTCTACTTACAATTCAAGCTAGTGCTGCTGACTCAAGAATTTCAAGATGTGTCGACCTACACTGCTGAGCGTGAGAGTCCCTTTCGGTGGTCCCCTGAGTACTGATATGAGGTAATCTCAGACATTCACGGACTCTGAAAAGCTCGGATACCCAGTTAATTCGGTTGGTCTTGCATGATCTAAGTAACTAACGAACATTTTATTATAATTTATTTTTGAAGAGCATGGTCACAGGCATAAAAAGTGAATGCAAGCGACGAGTGCAAAAGGGAAACAGGAGAATATGAGAGAAAAGAGATAAACGTCTGATTCGAATTCATGCCACCAACAGTTCCAGTCAGATGAGATGAAACCCAACGTATGTAAAAAAAATTTGATGTGGGAACACGCGTCTAAAGACCCACAACCGAAGAAAGGACAAACAATGTTGAATGCTCTCCAAGACGCGGTAGGCGCTAGCACGGTCAAGAACATCAGGCACCTTGTCTTCCCTACTGCGTTTTACGCTACCACTCGTTTAATATAACGCGTATAGCCAGAGAACTGTGTTCTAATCTGCTGTACCCAGCCACTTTTAACAAATTTTGTTTGTAAGAGGAAATAGAACCCGTCTTTGCTCATGGTTAACCGAGACAATTAGATAGAACTGTTCCAAAACAGAGAGATTTGGGATAGCATTTCCTTTAGACACGAGTTATCCGACAGTATTTTGTTTCATTGCACTCTACATGAGGCACCTTGTCTTCCCTACTGCGTTTTACGCTACCACTCGTTTAATATAACGCGTATAGCCAGAGAACTGTGTTCTAATCTGCTGTACCCAGCCACTTTTAACAAATTTTGTTTGTAAGAGGAAATAGAACCCGTCTTTGCTCATGGTTAACCGAGACAATTAGATAGAACTGTTCCAAAACAGAGAGATTTGGGATAGCATTTCCTTTAGACACGAGTTATCCGACAGTATTTTGTTTCATTGCACTCTCCTTCGCCTAGAACCCCCTATTCAGAATCTGACTGGTTTATCACGCATTTTAGTATGACATCATTCAGGCGTTTCTTGTTGTACTTTATCTGGAGTTTCCTGAAGCCGGACAGCTTGCAACAGACATAACTGTTACAATGTCCGATTAATTAGCCTGTGGTAGCATTTTAGAACGCATTCATAATACAATGGTAGAAAACTGACCCGAACTATGTCAAATATTCTCATCCGCACATTAATTTCGTCTTGACAGAAAACTCAGATGCATCCAGTTGGATCTATCGTTTTCTTCAACCACATTAGTGGTGTGTTACGTGCAGGTGGCGTACTGCGATACGTTGAATATTATACTAACTGAACAAATCCCCTTACCTCGGATCCCCACAAAAAGCTTTCCACTGAGGCACTCGATATCCGTCGAACGGACTAAACTCTACACATTGCACGATTAGACAATTTTCTAGTCAGGGACGCCTGGTTGACGGGTATTCCTTCATAGGAGAATTTAGATGCTAAAAGGAACAGCAGGTTGGCAAATGGATGTTAAAATGGCACGTTTGCATCAGCAAGATGTCACAGTGAACATGGACGTGCGAGACGGAAAATACAAACAAATGTGTTATAAAATGTTTCGCCAGAAGCCATCTTGCTGTCTGTATTGAACAGTTTATGCTGAAAGTAAGCTTCTCAATTCAAACATCCAGTATGCTTGAGCCACAAAACCATTATTACTTCCGGAAATCAGTTAGGTTCACACATGTCCCCTCATCCATAGAAGCAAATTTTCGAGTATCAGTCCCACCCTTTAGATCACCTCAAGAGCGATCGTTTTTTTAATTCTGTAAATAATGGATAAGGCTGCTGTTGAGCCAGCAAGGGTGTTATTTCATCTAAATCATGTAACAAGACTTCAACGTTAAAACACAAGGAGGCATTTCTTTTGGGGATTACTTCTTTCGGATCAATGATGAATAGCACAGTCAGAAACCGAAGAAGTCCATGACCAGAACCTATGTAAAGATCGAAAAGAAACAAGTGAAGTCAAGAGTTCATTTTTTAAGTACTTGAACTTGAGGATCACCTTACCGGAGTGTAAAAACGGTCTTATGCCATTTATCAGTCATTTCAGAGTCAGACAATTTTTGAGGTTTGTAATTATTCCCGGTTGAAGAAACCCGGTTCATTGCTTTTACAGTTTATGGCAAGATACTGGTTTCCTGTTTCGCATAGTTAGTTTCCTAAAAATTGTCGAAACGACCTGATACTGAAGTGGATTATCGTTTTCGAAAAAGTTTGGTGACAATCGGTAGANATCTTGATAATGGTCAATACTTATTAAGAAACTAGTCTTTGATTATGCTTCCCAACGCGCTGTCAGTAATGAATCAAAAAAGGACAACCAACGTTCAATCTCGTTCCGATCAGGAGTCCTTTTGTTTCAGGGTTGTGTTAAGTTTTATGCCTTTCAGTAGCAACCTAATCAAGCGCCTTGCGCAATAATTTGACCGGACCCAGGCACTGCGACACAAGTTTGGTATCCGCCTTTATTATCAATCAAGTGACCACTAAGTTAAGTGCGACCATCTATTGTTGTCAGTTCGTCCAAGTATCGAACTCCAAGTCAGAAGAATCCGGAGCACATTCGATATCATGATTTCGCAAGTTCACTCCAAAGACATATCTATTCTGCTAGGTCGGTTTAACACAGCAGTCCACCCCCAGAAGGTTACTCCCGCACCTTCTGCTTGAAACACCGAAAACATTCATACCTCCATAGTTTTCATTCTTTAAAGGCATCCACTCCCTGGTATTCCCTACAACGCATATTTCAAGCTTGTATTTCCGGAATTTTTGCAGCAAGAAAGCAACATAACATTAATAGAGCTCATAATGTCGCTGGTCCACTGTTGTCTATCGGTAGGCTACTGGTAGGATAGCGGAGGTTACTTAGAAATTTCTGCTGAGCAGTTTCGACTAATTAGTGGAACTGAGTTAGAATGGTTCGGACACGATATGTTCTCGTTGTGCACTTACTCGCTGCAACATTACTCACTCCCTTCTCCACTAATGAGCTCACTCCAACGGTCTTCACTTTGTCTCCCACCGTTACGGTGTTCCTTCGACATCCGTCACCCTTCACCAAAATCGAGTTTATTCTGTCGTACACTCAAGTGTACATTCAGCGAAAGATATCCTGTCAGTAGCTGCGTTGCTTGCTGGTCATACTGTTGAATACCGTATGTCGGTACAATATTCTCTGACTCTGGCTCAGGCTAAAGACCGATTTCGTCTAGTCGGTTAGCCACTACTCGGTGATTTGGCCATGCTTGTTGGTAGGCATCATAGGGCTCTTGCAGTCTAATGGTGCATGTTAGTGATGTAGGCGGACGATGTGGCATTAAATCCTAGTCCTTTGACGTCATCGGTGTAAACGCGGACATGGGTGATAGGCAGAAGTGATTCTGTGTTTCTATATGAGGAACCATGTTTCTACGGATTCAAAGGCATCCGCTAAAGCCGCGGTATTGGCTCAGGGAGTTTGTCCCACATTAGACATCACAAATCCATACAGTCCTCAATCGATGCACTCGCTACATAAATTTCAGTCACTCCATACATGTCCGAATAGGATGATACTTTCATTCATGTTATTGCAGCGCCGACTGCCATTCAGTTCATCACGGTGTTAGAACTTGCATTTCTTGTTCGGAGGTATTTCGCTCTTTCAGACGATTGTACGGATGAGATCGGCAATGTTGTGTAAGTGTGAGTCTATCGCATTGCTAATTTCTCGTTCGTGGCCGAATCGTATCATTCGCCGCAAGGTCACTGAATTCAGCCCCTCGACGCGCAGCGTTTATGATTTATCACATGGATTTAACAGCCATACAATTCTGTTGCGTTTTTTCGGTATAGATAGACGTCAAGTGCATGAGAAAATCTCGATCAAAATACCAAAATATCCTGAAGTTGCCGAAAAATCGCATCATCATCATCATCACCATCGACAGCATGACATCACTGTCCAACACTGATGCTTCTCAAGCACCTGAATGCAGCACCCTTAAGGATGGCAACCTAACCATAAACTCGATGGGAAACGCCTAAAACTCAACAAAGAAAAATGCAACTTACGAAGTGCATTATGTGTATCAATACAGCCGGTTCTTAGTGTAGTGTTCTCGTTAAGTAAAATTTATTGGGAGGTTCGTTTTAAAAACTTTTCGAGGTCTGACCCGTTGACACCGCCGACCCTTCTGACACTTATTTCTTTGT